>NC_091821.1:244740992-244968492 GCF_038994185.2 Dermacentor albipictus | reverse complement strand
GTCTCCTGGCCCATCATCGTCGTGTGTGCATTGTCAAGCTGGCTATGACATTGAACATTGTACTATACCAAGGGGCCCTAAATTTGAAGCAGAACGTACGGAATTAATAGGTGGACTCAAGAGCAAGATGGCACCACACTCAAATGCAAGTGCTGTTTTGTTTCCGCGATGACATTGGATAATTAGGAAGAAGGTGCTTCTGCTCCTCCTAAAGTTGCTCCGTGATACGGGGTTGAGAAGGGAATGGTGAGCCGTATGGGTCGTCGTCGTTCGGAAAACGTGCAGCGTGTTGGATCCGTGTAAACGTGTATTTGATACCTTATGCTGTTAGCTGTACTGCGAAGTGTTTGAGACCGTATCGCGGTTGATACGTGGCGTTCAGGCGGAGTAATTAATTTTTGCAAGAATAGATCGGCCTGCAGAAGGCAACACCCTCCTCCTCTACCTCCTCCTGAGCGCATGGCCAGGACACAATTTCTACAACCATGTCTCCGCCACACTGTGGGACGTGGCATATAATCACATCATCATATAGGGGGAGAGGGGAATGAGCTATAGAAACAGAGGATACGTCTTAGCGGCATTTTTAATCTTCCGTTGCACGTCGCCACGATTTTCGACCAGTCATCGTAAGCTAAGCAAGAAAAAGCGAACCAATCGCAGATGTCGGCACCGCCTTCCGCCTCCGGTTATCTACTTTGACTGCGCTAGCTCGGATCCACCGAAATCCTCTCCCCTTCTGTGCGCTTCTCGCCTCTTGTCAGCCAATTGGATAAGAAAAGCCCTCCAAGGTACGCAATGCTGTTTGATTTCAGAGCAACCAAAAATGACCTTCAATAAACGAGAATAGCATTTGATCGGGCTATTCAGCAACGCTTCGGGTCACCGCCCGATGCTTGCGTCGGCGGTTACGTAAATTTGACGTCAGGAGATCGGAATAAAACCAGAATGGAATAGTTTTCCTTTTATGACCCATGGTTTAGGAAGGTTATATCAGGGTCCTTCAATAATTTTACAGAGTTGCCAGCAGGTCTGAGAACTGGCTAACCTTCCTGTCTTTCCGTCTATTCCTGCTTTCCTCCTCCTTTTTTCAATACTTTTAATGAAAAGTATTGAACACTGGTTATATCATTGAAGAGCTCTGGTTATGCTATTATAGCCGCACGCTTCGCAGGCGGCGCTGCCGGTCATTCCAATTAGAAACGAATGAACGAACGAACGAACGTTTACAGACCTGCCTCTATAACCGAAGTCGGAAATAATTGCATGTTCATAAATGCGACGTCGGGCTGCACTATGGCCTAATCATGTCATGGCAACCCAGGCCGAAAGCACACCTGAAAGCCACGGGATTACTTGGATATAGTCAGCCAAAATTAATTGGCTGATTATATTTGTTCGTGAAAGTTGTGTCCGCTAAAGCACATAAACCACCTGTGCAAGCAGTATTTGCTTAATTAGTGTAGCCCATCTATTAAAAGAAACTGACAGCGTTGCTTCGAAGGTCCTGTATACGCAACCGCTTGCTTCGTCTACTCTTCAAAACTTTCCTCCAGTAGGTGCATTATAAGTGATACCGGCACATTGCTTACTTAGGCATTTTGTCCTACACAATGCGGGACGAAAGTTCAGGATCGCGATTGCCAGGGTAACGAAGAACTTAACGATTCAGTGCATGAACTATCATCTGACATGTCGCAGCGAATAGCTCGTGATTCAGATAGACTACACGAGTCACGCGGCTTATTTAATGCAATTTATAATCTCATTACCGTTCTGTATTGCAGTCGCGAGCGCTTCGAAGAAACAAACTTAAGACGACCGTCTACGAAACGCTGTGAACTTCATCGCACCGCGGCTGGTCGGATAATTAGTCTCGAAGAACGGGGACATACGTCCCGCATGGTAAGACAACAAGTGGGTTCGGGTTACGATTATGTCGTCTGACGATTCGGTGTTCCGCTGGAGCACCAGTACACTACGAGGCTTTGGTTCGCCACTGCTGACTGCGGGCGGAGCAACCATCGAAGGGGAACACGTTCTAATGAAAGACAACATTGCTTTCCTCTTTTGTGTCGTTGTCTGTACTTTTAGTAATAAGACTCAAGTGGTATCGATGCAGGGGGGTGATATTTTCGTTAAACGTTAAACAGAGATGCACTTCTCGCTTTCCATGGTCATTCATTTGTGTTTTCAGATAGCCACAGGGCCATGCATGTGCGTGACCAGTGACTATTAAGAAGAAGAAGAAGAAGAAGAAGCAACCATGCGTACAAAACGGCGCTGTTATCGTTTCCGCAATTCTGTCCACGAGTCTCTGGTCTCTGCGAAGACTGAACAGGCTCTTGCGCATTTCGTAACAGGCTGCGCGCGTGCGTCGTTTTCATCGCAGACATAAATGTGCGCAGGCCTGGACGCCACGAACGCAACGAACCGACGTTTGGTGCGCGCCGAAGGGGGCTATTAAAGAGTGCCACCACCAGGAGGAAGCGCTCACTGGCCGTGGTATTAGCCGAAGCGTGACGAAATTGTTATTCGACGGTGCCGCCGTGCGCTCAACGATGGCGACGTGACGCTGGAGAAAGCCCTTCGCCGGATGGCACGCTCCCATTGTTGCGTATGCCTCGCGACGGCACGCGAGCTGCCGCACACGAAAACGCTGGCGACGCAGTGAGGTACATGTGTCCATCGACACATGTACCTCACTGAAGGTACATGTTTACACACACACACCGTATGTGTGTGTGCGTGTGCGTGCGTGCGTGCGTGTGTGTGTGTGTGTGTGTGTGCGTGTGTGCGTGTGTGTGTGTCTGTGTGTGTGTGTGTGTGTGTGAGAGCTTCACACTCTTGCGAAATGACCTTGTGCAGGCGACTCGCGGACAGCTGCAAATGCCAACAGCGGTGTTTGACTACAGATCCGCTGCCTCCACCTGTAAGCAGACCGAAGTATTAGGCTGTATTAGGCTTATGGTGGTGAAAACCGGCTTCTGATACGAGTTGACGGGCCCTATAACGTCAGAAAGCAACGCAAGGACATTGAGAAATGACGTAGCAGAGGATTCCGGATTAATTTCGATTCTTTGGGGTTCTTTAACGCGCACCAAGAGCGCGGTATACGAGCTTTCTTGCATTCCGCCTCCCATGGGAATGCGATCACCGCGGAAGGGAATCGAACCTGCGACCTCGTGCTCATGCAGCAGAACACCATCGCCACTGACCGAATGCCGCGGCGGCTCATTTCTGACATGGGCCAGCTCTCATTTTTTACATGCGATTACTGTTCTTGATTAGCCTTTTCCAATTTGTGCGCCATTTACATATTCGTTCTTCAGCTTTCTTGTTGCTTTACTGTTGTCTTGCCGTCCTTTTAGTGTCTCAACCTCTGTTTCTTTTTCTTTTTTTTCTTTTTTTACTGCCAGCCTTAACTTTCGTGGCCGTCTGGACAATGTAGGTTTCGCATCTACTTATATTACGCAGCCATGCGTTATCTCACCGTTAAGTTCGATCATGCGACCACGCACGTCCCTCGGATGTGTTCTTTCAGAATGTTTTCTTTTTCTCCTCTCGTCACCGCAGACGTTCACATCAGCATCCTCATTTGCGCACTTTTGCGAACGCTTGCTCGCTCTTTGATATTCTGCCCTGCAGCATAAATAGAATCTCGCATATGTATACGCTTCTCTATTTTATTCAGTAAATTGCAACAGGGGAGGAGGACCACAAATCTTCCGATGATAGTCCGGCAGATGGCTTGGACGTAGCCCTACTTTAAGCGGGTAACGCAAGCATGGCTTGATTTTGTGAGATCGACTGGCCTCAGTGACCGATTGTAGGTGTGATGGGCAGCCTTACTTGTTCATTTTGTTACGATAAAAAGTCAGAGACTGCAACGACCCTGATCAATTGTTACAATAATAAAAGCAGAATAAGGAGCAGAAAACATGAAAATAGACTAAGCAAATAATAAAAATTCAGTGAGACCACAAGGAAGCGCTAAGGCAAAAAAGAAAAAGAAAAGTTGCATATACACAAATCAAGTTAGCAAAATAACATTAAAACAAAGTTAATCAAGGGGCAAATATTTCTTTAATTGATACTGAGAGGAACCTATATAAGGTAGAGGATGATTTGACGGCATATGGTAAATTGTTCCAAAGTTTAAGTGCGGCGAAAGAGGATGCCATTTTTTCGTGTAGTTAGTATGACATCAAGGCCAATGAAAACTACCTTGTGATGCAGACCTTGTGTTCAGAACTTATTGTTCAGAACTTATTGAGTCAAGAGAAAATTGTTTTGTTAGTCATTTAAAGGATATGATCGCTAAATGATAGCTAAAAATACTGTAACCTCTAGAACCCGGTGTGCACGTAATTTGGGGAAGCATTAGAGGAAAAATGGATTCGGTTTATAACGCGAATGGCTTGATTTTGTGATTTAGTCTGTGCTGCACAGAGAAAAGACGACAGTGATAAATATTACCCCAGGAATCAATACTATAAATGATATGAATATAAATGAAAGTGAAGTATAATTATAATAGGTCTTCTTCGGAATAAAAGGCACGTGATTTGAGTCATGATCTTATGCCAAATGCCGTTATATCTTTGTTTAATGAACGCAATGTGATGAGAAAACTTAAGGTTGGAATCTAATTTAATGCGGAGGAAAGACAAACAATCGGAGGCAGCAATGTCATGTCCATTGAGGGCTATTGCCGGAGAGCAAAGTAATGATCTCTGCGATAATACGAATTTATGAATTGCGTTCTTTAGGGTATATAATTAGAATATTGGCATTACACCATTCAGCTATTTTAGACAGGTCATAATTTAGTTTCAATATTAACGAAAGTAATAATTTATCTGAGTGGGAACAGTGGTATCATCTGCATATATATTATAGGTAGTGTATAATTAAGACAGTCAGATAAATAATTCACATGAATCCAAAATAAGTCAACCTAAAATAGAGCCCTGGGGCATTCCTTGGTTAATAATTTTTCTTTCAGAAAAAAAGCCCCGCCTGCACACATTGTTAGTTCTCGATGAAATAGGTAGTTCGATTAAATTTAGTGCTGGACGAGTTATTCTAACAGACTGGAGTTTGGTAAACAAAACTTTATAGGGGGTTGCATCAAAAGCTCTAGTAAAATCGATGAAAAGCGAACCAACAAAGTAACTGAGATCAAGTGAATGTCTAATAAAATCATTTAATATTAGCAAAGCCAAGTTAGACGATCGATCTTCCTGAACGAAAACCAGGCAAGGTTTCAGTAACCTAAATTTGTTAAGGTAGCTGTTAATATGCTTAAGTAATAACTTCTCAACGACTTTACTGATTGAAGACGAAATAGAGATAGGACGATAATTGAAGACCTGAGTTTTATCCCCCTTTTTATGAACAGGCATGACGTTTTAATTTTTGAGACAACTAGGGAATGTACCAGATTGGAGCATAAGGTTGATTAAACCGCTGAAAACATCTGAAATAGTCGGAGCAGCAAGCGTTAAATGAAATGCAGAAATTCTATCTGGACCAGGACTTGTGTCCTTTAAGATTGAAATCTCGGCTAAAACCTCTTCAGTGGTTACAGGAAACAGAAAGAAATCTTGGTCGCACCGGCTCCCTTGAAGACCAGTAATCGCGTGGTTAGTGTTATATATTTCGTAATTGTAATTACTGAATGCACTAGCAATCCAAGACAGGTCAGTGACAGTTACGGTATTGTAGATTACTTTGTCAATGGAATGGCCAAATTGCGTTGCATTCAAAGACTCGTTGATAGGCTGTCATTTCTTTCGTGGGTTAGACGTATTTTTCGATAACTCATTTACGTAATAATGCCTTTCTTGCCATTTTCAGTACTTCACTGAAGATTTTATAATATTTCTTATAGCGTAACGCTAAGTTAATATTGAAAGGCTGTTTTTCAGTTTTCCTATCAACGTTTTCTGTTTTTTCTCATGCTCACAAGTAGCCAATTAGTGATCAAAGGATTGTGGGGAAATTTAAGTTATTTTGTTTGCAATTTACGGTGACAGTGTTACCATGAACAGCTTTCAAAAATAATGAGAAAAACAACTGAAACACTTCTTCCGGATCCGGAGGCTATTGCTGACCAGTCAATGTTGTTGTCAATTGCACCAACAAAGTTATTCTCATCAAAACGAGATGAAAAATAACAGGAGTCCGACCTAGGAATGTCGGCTTTCAAAGTGACGAAATCCAAAATTTAAATTGACGAAATTGCTCACACTGCTCGTGCTTTCCACTCTCTGCTTTCTTTCGTTTCACTCTCCGCCCCCTCTTATCATGAGTATGCCCAGACGCGCACCCGTTTAATCGCATTACCTTTCCTCTCTCTCTCTTTCATACCCATCATCATCCCCTTCATCATGCTTTGTACATGTGGTGACGCCTTGATGCGCGTTCTCCGGGGAACACCACGGTAGCTCAGCGTGAGCATCTGGCCGAAGGTAAGAAGGGAACTTCGCGACGATGTCATATCAGCTCTTCTCCTTTAACCAGGCTGGCCTGAATGCTGAATTCGCTAGACTTTTTTTTTTCTCAGATTCAAGCCAGCGAGCACTGTGAGGTCTAAATGGATTCAAAATCTCGCGACACGTTGCAGTTGTCAAGACCTGAATGCGATTAAGTTTAGGAAGAACTAGCCAACGTGCACGCGATTCGCGTATCTTACGACTCGGCAGTATACCACACTGGGGTCAACCAGAGTGAAAACCGCATTTCTCCGTCTCCATGTATATGCTTGCGCTAAGGATTCAGAACAAAAAAGACTGGCATCGCCCAGAGAGTTATGTCTCCACCACTGGCGTCCTGCATGCAGCTGCGTAATATCAGGCACCTTCCGCCAAAGTGCTGCGGTTTCTGGGCCAGCTTCGTACGTCCGAGCCGAAGGAATTCCGGCGCGTAGTTCGCAACAGTGAAAGAAGACGGGTGAACCACCGAGGCGCGTGTATATATATATACGTGTGGATAGAGAGCGTGTGGCATAAGCTCCCGTACCGGTAGAATCAAGCGTTTGAGAGCGTGACGACGCATTTAAAATTCGAATTGGACTCTCGTGCCTCCTGAGTGCACCTCGGGAGGGAGGAGGACGAGCATAACCGTTCACGTGACCGGAACTATTTAAAATCCTTCTAGTATACCATGGCAGCGTCGTTCATGCGCTGCGTATAATTTTCGTGAACAAAACACACACACACACACACACACCTTTGACTCGGGCTGTTTCATCTATGCCACGCGGAAGTCCAATGACGAGGAAGTGCAAATCACGTCGATACATATATTTTCTGTTTCGTTCGCGGACCTGCCAGAGCTACATCCTTTTATCGTCGAGGACCCCTTCATCTGCGTCTCACACCGCCGTCAGTGTCCATTCCCACGACCACTGCCTTCCGTGACGGCACACATTTCCCCACCAGCAGGAAACGGTTCTGCGTCCTTTGTGTACGTAGCGCAGGCGTAGGCTCTGACGGCAAATCTTTGCGATGCTGAGCAAACGGGCTGAGCTTTGCTACCACGTTTTGCTATTGAGAGGCGGTTGGAAATGGTTTACGGCACTGATGCTATGGCTGCAGTTTTCCATCCGCGACGTATATATAACGACGCTTCCAGTTTCCGGACGATGCTATTACGTGTGTGTCGTTGAGCCTACCTTTCTTGGAACGTACGGATAACAAAGAACATCGCGTTCAAACTGCAAAAAGTCACTCGCCCTCCTTATGTATACTGCACTGCTTGACACGCAGCGCCCCGAACCACTCCGCACCAGCTCAGCTGTCTTTGATGCTGTGTGCGTGTATAAGCGATAGTGGCTCAGCGATTTTGTCGTTGTTGCCTTGACGAGGGGTCCAACCTGCTGAATAGTTTTACCTCGCCAGAGGCAGTGTAAGATTAGTATGATGCTGACCTCTGCTTTGAGCATGCATGCTTCTTTACTCACGAGCGAAAACGCGGCTCCGCAGATGCCGACGCGTGTGAAAAAATAAAAAAATAAAAGGGAATTCGGTGCAGCGATGTTTCCGAGAATGGACGTAGCCCATCAAACGAAAAATTGTAGGCTTCTCAAATATATGTTTTTTCTATGTTTCTATAAGCAAGCTTTTTAGGTATTTATTCGCCCCATTGCAAGCAGCTTGGAAGCCGGAATCTAGCGAACGTCATCTAATAATGAAGAAACGTTATTTAAGATGGAGCGAAAGTTGCCGGTAACAGCGTGGATCACGACATTCTAACTTGCATGTAGCATAACACATTCAAGTCTGACAGACTAAGTTGTTTTCATTATCATTGTTATCTGTGTCCAAGGCGATGTTGGCGCCTGTAGGCCGTGATCGGCTACTGCTCTTCTCATAATATATCGCTTTCTCATGCGCACGCACACACAGACAGCTTGTCCCTCGGAAACATGAAAACTATGGGCCACAAAAACATGGTAGCAGCATGGAATCAACAATATGTTTGAATATATAAAAAAAGTATTACATACCCAAGTATAACGTTTTACCGAGATGAACACTACACTAATCATGCAGATTTGGTAACTTTTAGATATCCGTGGTTGTTCAAGAAACCGTACGAATGGGCGAGCAGCCCTGTTTTGCGATTGTTCTGATGGCCACGCACAATGATATTTTGCCAAATGGCATTGGCCTCCTATCCACAGCACGTATCTCAGAGAAAAGCATTTTGCGTGAGTATAGCATAATTTTTGCAGTGTAATCGAAGATGATTTGTGTCTTCATCAGCATTTTCACATGAACCCAGCAACGCTGCCAGTTTTTCATATATATTTTACAACATGAATTCAGGGGCCCTATAACGTAAAACTATTCCAATATGTTTCTATTCCAATCTCCTGACGTCAAATTTGCGTAACCACCGACGCAAGCACCGGGCGGTCACCCGCAGGGTTGTCTGAACAGACCAATCAAACGCTCTCCTCGTTCATAGGAGGTCACTTTTGTTTGCTTGAAAAACGAATAACATTGCCTACACTGAGCGGCTTGTCGTATCTAATTGGCTGACAAGAGGCGACGAGAACGCTCAAGTGGAGAGGGATTCACTGGGGCAGAGCCAGTGCACTGAAAATCGATTACCGGATGAAGAGGGTGGTGCCGGCGTCTGCGATTGGTCGGCTTTCCCTTACTTAGCTTGTGGTGGCTGGTCGAAAATCACGGCGGCATGCCACGGAAGCTTAAGAATGACGCTAAAACTGACCCTCAGCAAAGAAGAGTTGGCAGAATGAGGTGGTAAACACGCCGAAAGGGCTCGAAAACGTTACACGGCCACGCAAGAAGTTTTATTACACGCAAATACACCCATGCTCTCCGGCAGGTGCGCGTAGCCAGCGTCTCAGCGATCCGCGGCAGCCATCTTTTATTCCTTTCGGAACGGGGCAGCCTGCGGCTATACCGAAGAAAATTCAGTTTTGTTCGGCATATTAATGCATCTTTATCGCGTACACGTCACTTTGACGCGTTGAGTTTGTGCGGTTTTGTGACGTCGCGTTACAGGCAGGTGAAGTGGGTGCAGCCCGAAATCTTTTTACCAATAGCCGAGGGCTAATGGCGAAAAGGGGTCGAATCAGAAATAACTGTTTTTCTTTTTTTCTGTCAAATCATGCATAATCAGTTTATACACATCATATCAGATGGGGAGGTATCGCGGTTTTCGTGACGTCGCGTGACAGACAGGTGAAGTGGGCGTGGTCGCAAAAAGGTGTTGACCAATCGTGGAGGGCTGATAGCAGAATTGGAATAGAAAAGTTTGGAATAGTTTTACGTTATAGCGCCCCAGTAGTGACAACCCGAAGTCTACGTATTCTTTCAATAAAGCAGTTGGTTTTCATCGGTGTAATGAATTTAATGTTGAGAGTCTGTCCTTCATAATCTGTAACTGTCCTAACCATTCGTGAACCGACGTTTCTTTAAAATTTCTCCACACATGCAGTTTGCTTAAAGAATAACACCCATCAGTCACCGCTAGCGCTATAGCGATATATTTTTTTCCTTAGCCGCAAGGGCCATGGCATCAGCGGTGACGTTCCCTGTGAGGTCGCAATGACTTGGAATACGCTCTAGCATGATGTCACGAAGGCTCCTTGCCGTAGCGAAAGCCTTCGGTGTTCCGTATATTATTGTGTACTGAGGTCCTGTAACGTAAAATTTTTCTGATCTGTTATTATTCCAATTTCTTGACGTCAAATTTACGTAACCACCGACGCAGGCATCGAGCGGTAACCTGCAGCGTTGTTTGAGAAGCCCGATCAAACGCGCTTCCCGTTTGTATAGATGTCACTTTCTTTAGCTTTCAAAGCGAACAGCATTGCCTACATTGAGCAGTTTTTCTTATCTAACTGGCTGAGAAAAGGCGAGGAGCACGCTCAAGTGGAGAAAGTTTCGATGGCGCCGAGCCAGCACAGTGAAAGTAGATAACCGGATGAGGAGGGCGGTGCCGGCGTCTGCGATTGGTCCGCTTCCGCTGATAATAGTTAGCTTGCACTCTAGTCGAACATCGTGGCGGCGTGCAACGTAAGTTCAAGAATGCCGCTAAAACGGATCCTCAGCAAAGAAGAGTTGGCAGAGTGATTTCGCATACGTGCCGAAAGGTCTCGATAGCGTTATACTGCCGCGCAAATTTTCTTATACGCAAATAAATCCATGAACCCCGGCAGCTCCGAGTAATTAGTGCCACAGTGATCGGCGCACAGGTAGCTTCTATTCCTTTCGGAACGGGGCAGTATTTCAGTTTTGTTCGGCATATTAGTGCACCTTTAACGCGTACACGTCACTTTGACGCGGTGAGTTATCGCGGTTTGTGACCTCGCGTGACAGGCAGGCGAAGTGGGCGCAGCCCGAGAACGTTTGACCAATAGCAATTGGTCGAACGACGCCTTTATCACTAATGGCGAAAAAGGCGTCGAATCAGGAATTATTATTTTTCTTTCGTTCGATCTAATCATGCATATTCAGTCTTCACATATATAAGATGGGACGTTTACACTGTTTCGTGACGTCGCGTGACAGACAGGCGCAGGGGAGATGGGTGGAAATGTTTTTGATCAATGGCGGGGGGCTGATTGTAGAATTGTAATAGAAAAGTTTAGAACAGCTTTACGTTATAGAATTCTGTTTGCTCTCCCCAAGCTGACTTCTGTTATGCACAGCTATGAAACTTTCGAGTCGCCGAGTATTACCCTCACAGTTTACGACTGTAAACATAGGAAGCGTAAAGCAGAAAGTATTGCAAGCGCTCTGTAGTTGTAGATGTTACTCTTGGAGAGACTGGCGGCGTTCGTATACGAACGCCGCCAGTCTCTCCAAGAGTCTCTCCAATATATATATAGCATATTGTGCGCTGCGAAACACAAGTCACAAGTGCGAACGAAGCAGCACAATAAAATAAATAAATAAATAAATAAATAAATAAATAAATAAATAAATAAATAAATTTGAAGTACCTGCCGCCCATGGTCGCCGCGACATTTACGAATACGACGAAGCTGGCGTGAAAGTTGATCAACAACGAATAGGATAAGGTCGCATCCAACAAGGCACTCACTCCACGCCCCTGCAATGTTAAGTACCTAAGGCAATGTTCAGTCGCTGAACGTGAGGTCACTGAACAGTTCCAGCCTGTGGCGACCGCGGTCCGACAGAGGCGAAACGCAAAAGCATCTACGCAACAGACTGAAGTGCCTGCACCAGGTGGTCATAATTTTATAAATATTCTGATTTCAGACCGACCGCTCAGCTTTTCTGTCAAAATAAATACATCTCTTTTATAAATAATCTGAAGCTTAGCTTGCGCCCCATGTCATATCCTATGTAGTTGCTCATTTAGCTCGCTGTCCTATAGATTCGAGATTGTGGTGACTCGTGAGGCTGGGTAAATGTAACATAATTCTGGAGGCGAGTATATGAAAGGAACGAATCGGCAATAGGACTCCGGGATTGTCTTCAAGCACGAATTTCTAGTGCACCATTAAGTTGCTAACATATAAAAGCTAAAGTCAATTTCACTTCGTTCACGCTCCGCCGCCAATCTCGAACTGTAGTGCAACGCGGCGTTCGGGAACATATACACGTGCCTCAAAAAGCATGCAAGTACTCGTGCACATCATTTTATGTCTTTAGACTAGTCTGTAACACATCGATTGCATACGTCCTCAGTTGGGCGTTTCAGCCTGCGAGGAAGGTCGCGCGCGCTCATCCACACGCATTCTGAAACGTGGAAATGTCGCCCCGCATGCGCCCCATACTGATCCTACCACTGCGCATATCAGTGGCCTAGCTCTGCAGGTCGCTTCGGTTTGCTAGTATAACGAGGTACGAACTCGACGTGACAGGCATACACTCTCCCGCGGCGCGAGCAGAGAAATAAAACTCCTCGTGAGCGCAACTTCGAGAGCTCGCCGTCGCGCCAACGGGGCATGCACTCGTGGAACTGGGTTTGAACAACGCTAAGAGATTGCGCTCGCGCTTAACGCCGAACGTTCTATTGCGCCGATCACCATTCTATCGTCCTCCGCTACGGCTTTCCAGACGTATAGCCTATAACACTGCTCGTTTCACGCAACGTGCGACGGTAGCTCGGCGCGCGCCAGCAATGCAGGCAATCACCCGGAGGAGAGCAATTTCCACGACGGTATCTCCAGATCACTGGCGTGCCACTATAGACTGCAGCAAGCGCGACGACAATCACAGGTGTGCGCTGCTCAGCCCAGCGTCTCGACGCTCGGTTAATGACATCCTTGACCAGGACTTACGGCGTTGCCTGAGCACAGAGCGCGTTCAGCCGAGCTGGCCATTTCGCGCATGCACGCACATGTTTAGCATAGTTTCGCACGCGTTTAGACGGCGTTCCTTTTTGTCACTATCGTTGGTTGTGGCAGTGCCGCTGCATAGCGGACGCGAGAATCGACATCTCATCCAGTCTGCTGTCGAGTTTCAGTCGACGCACTCGCTACACTTTCAAAAAATTTTAAAGGTTGCCTGTGGCAGGTATAGCTCAATTCTCGTTTATGAGCCGGTCTACTTGAAGCGGCGGACACTACTAGCACGGAAAGAAAATGAACTGCCAAATCGACTAATTAACAAGAATTCGCTAATTAACTTTTAGCTAATTATCCTATGACCCATATTGCAATTAACAAATTCTAGCAGTGGACTTCCCGAGGCGGATCCACTTGGAACGAATTCTCAGGACGACACCAGTTTTGAGATATAAATTGAGAACATTGCGTAGAAATGCATTGGCGTTCCAGTTACTTGTGTGCTTCAGTGCATGAAACCATGCTTTGTTAACAAATTAACTGGAACGCCAATGCATTTCTCCGCAAAGTTCAGGAATTTATATCTCGAAACTGCAATGTCGTCCTGAGAATTCGTTCCAAGTGGATCCGCCTTGCGAATTGAGTTCCACGGCTAGAATTTGTAAATTGCAATATGGATCATAATGTAATTAGTTCGAAACTCAATTAGTAAATTCTTTTTAATTAGTCGATTTCGCATCTCAATTTTTTTGTGCAAATATTGTCCGCCGATTCGAGTAGACCAGCTCACGAACTAGACTCATGATATCTACCACAAGCAACCTTTAAAGATTTTTTAAAGTGTTGGATGAAGCACCCTGTATAATCTCAGAACTTGAGTGATAATTGCCTAGATGACTTATTAACGAAAGTTTACTACTTACCTTTTATTATTGCCTTTAGGGGGCATATTGCAATTGCAGAAACGAAGTCAGCCACTATATATACTCGTAAACTTTTGCTTTTCTTCTCTCATTCCTCTCTTTTAGTCTGCCTCAGCCTTGTTCAACCTCACGGCCTTTCTACTTGTCACTCTATCTCTCTCTCTCTTACTAGAACTCTGCACCTTGCACCAATGTCGAGAGGTAAGTACTCTGAGTCTACAGCGATATTTGCTTTTGTTCCAGTTAAGATGTTTCTGCACGGTGAAAAAAATGAAGTGCGTGATACTGTTAACTAGAACAGCAATGCATTTCCCGGCACATTTTAGTTGCGTATTTCACGAAACTGGAGCTATAGACACAAAGATTTTAGAGCGAAAAGTGCTTCAGATACTGGCTGACTTTCATCCTGCGTTTATACAGCATGCCCCATAAAGCACATAGATACAAAGTTAATTATTAAGTTATTGTTGTCAATTAATAGTTTTAATGGTGATCATCGCGCAAAGTCCAATGTCAACCACTGCTACGCAACTTGTTCAGCAAAAATTATCAATTTATTTCAAATTCCATATTTTTATTAATCAGTGACATTGACTGCTGTAACCCGCCGTGGTTGCTCAGTGGCTATGGTGTTGGGCTGCTGAGCACGAGGTCGCGGGATCGAATCCCGGCCACGGCGGCCGCATTTCGATGGGGGCGAAATGCGAAAACACCCGTGTGCTTAGATTTAGGTGCACGTTAAAGAACCCCAGGTGGTCAAAATTTCCGGAGTCCTCCACTACGGCGTGCCTCATAATCAGAAAGTGGTTTTGGCACGTAAAACCCCAAATATTATTATTATTGACTGCTGTACACTATGCTGTATACTGTATGCTGATTCACACGATTGAAAGTGCGCACAATTTAAGAAATAGCGGAAGATTATCTGTGCAAATAGAAACAACTACTCATTGTTTTCTATTCAATAGTCGTTAGTATTGCCTAATTGTTACTGATTAACTAAGCTACATTAACCTTCTGAAAGTAACTTTAGTGAAGTGGCAATTATAGTCGTAGGACGTGTTCGGATATACACTGAGACGAATGTTTTAGACAAGTATACAGGCAAATGACAGAACGTTTCGAAATTGTGATACCTTGTCTTCACCAGCCTTTATCTTTGTAATGTCTCGGGAACTCGTAAGACCATTTTTACGGCGCAGTACAGTGGCGATGGCTCCAAAATCCCATTTCACAAGCTTCGTCGAAGACAGTCCCAAAGGCGCGTCCTCTACTGGCAAGCCATCCGCAAAGAAAGCGCCCGTATAGGATACGTGCTGGCATGTGTGCCATCGCAAAAGGGGGTACACATCAAACACGGCCCCAATTACGCCGGCGCGATGCAGAGATAACGCGAGAGAAACACGCAGGAGGCATAGCGCGGTCGAGAAAGCAGAAATGAGGCGCTTCGTGAGTTTGTTCTCCTATTTCCCGTTTCTGGACTTCTACGTGGCGTTCCCGCGTAGGCGATGTCCGGCGCAACTGAACTTCGAAATTTTCTTCGCACCACGTGACGGGCGCGTCTTGTGCGTGCGCAGCTCGAGCTGTCATCGCGGCGGGAAGATAAGCCGCGTGCTGCAGGCTCGCTTCACGCGTGCCTCGGCCCGTTCTGGGAGGTCGAACAGCCCCGTTTTCCACCAGCTTTCCCTGGTCACAACCCAATTACTGCGCTTAGAGGCGCGATCATCTGCCGCTCCGATCAGCCCTCGCGCGCTGGCCGCCCCTTCGTCCACCGCACGCCCCGCCCGAATCACGGTCAACGATTTTCACTGCTTCGTCGCGGCCGCAGCTCGCATCTCTTTCGGCGTGCACGGCGCTGTCGAAACTCTGGCAGTCTCGCTCGTCGTGTGTGCTTTCCGCTTACACCCCTCCGTCTGTGTAATGGAAACATGTATCAACGAGGCGTCTGGCTACCGCAAGGCAAGCGCCCCAGAGCAGGGCCGCCAAGGACGCACACGAGAAGCCGCGCCCCGCTATCGCTTCCTCTCTAAATGCTCCCGGCTTGTTTGGACAGACGCCCGTGAGGCTTGCGCTCCGAAGCAAACCGACGTGTATATCGACAGCACGAACATCGGGGAATCTTTGCGGTTCTATTAGCGCAAGACTTAAATCCTATGGACACGGTTTGGCACACATAAGGATAGTCTCGACTCACTCGTCGCCTTTACTAAAGGCCTTTCAAGGAACTCGTCGGTGTCATTTCCTTCTTTCCAGTAAGAGCATGACGTTTTCGAGTGAATTTGGCATTACAATCTGATATCCTCTATACTAAATGTTCAATGATCTTGCTCTCAAAAATGGAAGCGCACATGAGCGCCCTGTGTCCCCCTTCGCAGGTACTTATGTACTCACGTAGACACACATGGGGGCGGGCAGCCGGCAGTGGGCTGTACTTCCTTATACCGCCATGGCTGTATTTGTGGAACGTTCAAAAAGCTAATTATAAAAGCGCACACACACACACACACACACACACACACACACACACACACACACACACACACGCACGCACGCAAATGCACGGACGCGACGCACACACGCGCGTGCAGAGAGAGAGAGAGAGAGAGAGAGAGAGAGAGACAGACAGACTTTAATGAAACCTGGATACATGGGAAGATTAAGAAACAAACTTTTAATTTCTGAAACGGTAATCTGAGTCAGGACCCGGCTCTAGTGGGAACCCTCTGAACCCTCTGGCTTGGGTTCCAGGAGCCCTCTGGCTTGGGCTGCCTCCTTGGCCCGGACCACGACCGGCTTTATTACTGGTCGTGGCCGGACGACGAGGCTGCGTTTATCGTCCAGGTCGCCAGAGTAAAGCTTGGCCTCCCACGTTTCAGCATTAGTATAGATGTGCGTTTAGTTGGGGTGCTCTTCTTGTCCTTCTATAGGGCGTCCTTGTTTGGAGTCGTCTTGTGGATCTGTCACCCAGTGGGCAATCCTGGACCATGTGTTGCAGGGTGACTGCGAGGTGGCAGTGGGTGCATGTGTACGAGTACAGAGTAAGATAAAGTCTGCGCATGATTTTTCCGTGTACATAGGTGTTTGTAGGCGCCGGAGGAGGACTCGTCCTCTTTGCTCAGGTTCTTGTGTGGTGAAGGGTACGTTCTTCTGCCGAGTCGGTGGTTTTGCATAAGCTCCGAGTAGTTCAGGGCGATGTCATCACTATGGTGGCCGGCCTGGTGTGGGGTGGCAGGAAATTAAGCCCGGCTGGTATGCTCGCGGGCAGTGGTGTGTGCCGCTTCATTTCCGCGTGCGATGGGATTTCGAAGAATCTTGGGTGCGGTTTCTGATATGTGTCCTTTTTGATAATTGCGAGCTGCTGCTTGGGAGTCAGTGAGGATTACTGCTACTGCAGGGCAACTTATCGTCAGAGCGGTTGTTGTGTCCTCTGCGACCTCGGCGGCTCTTGCGCGGATGGTGACAGCTGCGAGTTCTTTGCCTTGGTGATCCATGACGCTTATGGCAAAGGCTTTTAGTTTAGCGCACCGGGCAGCATGGTGTATCTCCTATCAGGGTCTCTCGCGTATACTTTGCTTAGTGCGCGGATTCTGCTTTGCCGACGTTCCTTATGGTAAGTCGGATGCATGTTGCGCGGCATACGTGCAACGCTGATACACAACCGGAGTGCGGATAGAATTCTTGCTTTCTGGTCTGCTTCGGCAATGTATCTTTCAGCACTGTTGAGGCAGAGGAAGAACTGCGTGTCCGATGGAAGTTAGTTTGAGCCGCGCTAGTTGAGTGATTTTGTGAGCCTCGGCGAGCTCTCCCCACGTATTATGGACGCCGAGCTTGAGGAGCCTCTCCGCTGATGCCATGGGTGGGAGGGTCACGGCTATTTTGATTGCCTTTCAAACGACAATATTGAGTTTTTCGATCTCATCCAGCTTGAGTGTCAGGTAGCTAGTTCTGTAGGTGATACGGCTAGTTAGGAGCGCTTGGATTATCCTTTGTGTGTCTTGCTCCTTGAGTCCGCTTCTTTCGTTTGTGATCCTCTTGACGAGGTGCGTAACCTAATTGTGACTCTGTGCACTGGAGACGCGGGAGAGTGGCCGCCCCCGATCCGTCCTTGTGGATGTGAAGTTCGAGTACGCGAAGGGAGTCGAGTGTAGGGATCCTGGTTCTGTTGAGGGAGACGCTAGGATCGGGTTCGATAGCGTTGGGTGGTCTTCCTCTTGTCCGTGCTCTGACGACGGGAAGCTCAGACTTTTCGGGTGCGCATTAGAGACCGCAGTCTCGGAGGTATCTTTCGATGGTATCGACGGCTTCTTGCACATTGCGCTCTTGTTGTCCAGTCGTAGGTGCTTTGGTCTAGAGCGCGATATTGTGAGCATAAAGGGCGTGGCATAGGTTTGGGATGGCGTTAGTTTTGGTACCTTGATCATTGCGACGTTGAAAAGGAGGGTGAAATAACTGATCCTTGTGGGGTTCTTTTGTTGGGTAGCCGAAATTCATCGCTGTGGAGGTTGGAGACGACTACTGTTGCTGTTCGGTGCGTGAAATAGCTGCTGCTGTATATATAAAGATTCGGGTTCCGCAGCCTGTATGTTCGAGGTTGCCGAGGATAACTTCGTGACCCCCGTTGTCGAATGTGCCCTTTACATCTCTTGCTATAGGATTGATCATTTGCGTGTGTTATCAAATTAGTCGAGTAGGTCTTCCTTAAAAGGCCCCTTACCAGGTCTGGCCACTTTGAGCTGACAAGCGCAGAACGTACAATGCGCGCGAACGATCGTGTTTGCAACGAATTACATCACTTCGCGCCGCGGAAAGGTCTGACATTTCCATCCGAACGCCATTTTCCTTTCTCCTCGCGACCGCTGCGCTCCAAGCCGGACGGTGACCTACCCGCGTCCCTGCGTCTACGTACTCGGGTCCGTAGTGTGACGTCGCTCGTGGTGACACGTGACTTCGAGAATTATTCAAGGTACCATCTGTTATTTGTGTGATCTATTGCTTGAATTGACGAATTGAAGTTTAGAGATAAAATACAGCACACAAACGGAAGGTCTGTGTGTTTTTTTGTTTTACTTCGCATCGAAGCAAAAGAGATGTACTTCCGCTTCGTCTGCTTGTTCGTATGGTCGTGCAGCCACGTGCGCAGGTAGTGAAACTATGCCATTTTCTACCGTGTTCAAGCGCGTGATCATGCTCTGCGATCCTCTTGTTCTGCCTCAGTATTCGTGTAGTAATGAATTATACCGCTAGTCATGTTACCTTGTGCACAGCGCGCAAAATCGTACGCTGCGCGAACGAGAAGCACGCGCGCGACGCCGTCAGCGGATGTGCGTAGCGCCGAAAACAAAAAGCGAGGAGAAAAAAAATGAAGGCGGGGCCTGTGACGTATGCGTCACGCGATCGTCGAGGTCCGGTATAGGAGAACGCAGGGAAGGAATTTCGCTTGCGGAGGCTAGATGGGGCGAGTTGAGAGAGCGTCTTACTTGGCAGTAAAGCCCGCCTGCTGGTACGCGGCCGTGAAATATTTCTATCTCGGCTATTAATGAGCCGTTTTGAAAAAATTTTGTGCCAGAACGCTCCCTAGATGACATGTAACAACTTTCAGCTTATAACCAAAATTTGCTATGGGGCCTGGTGAGGGGCCCTTTAAGAAGCAGAATGACAACCTGTGTGGACAGATGCTGTCGGAATCCGAACATGGTGTAGGGCAGGTATATCCGTTGTCCTCGAGCACATGGTCGTGCGCTATGGGATCGAGGAGTTTGCCCTCGCAGAACGCGCGGGAGATGGAACGGAGGTTTTAGATGCTAAGAAATGTGTTGGATTTGGGGATCTTTGTGACCTCCGTTTAGGTTATGAACATGTGTTTTTTTCTTTCTTTTGTTTTTTCTTTTGCCATTTGTATTCGTTTGTTTTATGGTCCCCACCATTGACCCGCACCGGTGTTTAGGCCACTGATCCATCCTTTTCATTAAAGTTCATTCTCTCCCTCCCCAGCAGTCGTAGTACTTGAGCAGTGCTGTGGTGGCCAATTGCAGGAAGTTGCGTAGGAGCTTATTAGCGATTTTGTCCTTGCCGGGACTCTTATTTCTAGTGAGCTTGGATAATGCTACGCTGTTTCCAACTCTCATGGCCTGTAGTGGATCTTTCCAGAGAGTCAGCCTATGTTGATGGGCAGTGTCGTGTACTTAATTGGGCTGCCTTCTTGGTGGCGTTTGGATAAGCCCATGCTGCATGTGGGGCGCTGAAATCCCCCATGACGACAACTTGATGGCGTTTCGTGCATTTCCTGTGTTCACGAATAAGGTGGTCGAATACCGAGTTGGTCACGAGGAGGGCTGTATATGCTGTCGATAAATAGGCTTTGGTGCGCTTTTCTCTCCGTATGGTCTCCGATTCTACACCCTAGTGTAGGATCTACACTAGGGTGTGCAGGATGGGGATGTCTTCTATTTCGTGTTCTTCTGTTGTGAGAATTTTCCTGGTTAGGATTGCTGTTCGTTGGATTTGTGTATGAGCGGTTTATCCTCGGAGTTGCATCTTGTGGGTGTTGGTTTTCTCTAGCAATGAGATCGGGTGGTCCTGTTTGACGACTTCTTGTAGGCTTGCGTAGCGAAGGTGGAAGGACTAAGAGAGATAACACTTTAGTGTGTCCTTAGTTGGGTCCGGGGGTGGCGGGAATTGGGCGACTAACCCCAAGTCCCCCCCTTCCTCAGACGGCGGCCAGTCCTTGCTTTTTGGCGCCGTCTTCGGTCATCCGGACGGCCAGAGCTGCTCTTCTGGGTCCAAGCTGAGAATCAGTCTCCTGCTTCTCGGCCGTAGTTATGATCGATGCGTGTAGTGCTTGTGCGGTGGGTGTTGGTGGGTAAGTTTTGGGATATGCCCAGATAATATGATCGAGCTCAGCGATCACCGAGAGTTCCATTGCCAGTTGCGCAGGGCCTATTTCCGGGCTATTTGTTGTGGTTTTAGGTGTCGCCATCGTTAGTCTCTTCAGTTTCACAGGCAGATACATGGTTGGGTGAGATCGAGCGGGAGGCATTGTGACAGTTCATGCGAGCCTTCTTTCTGCGCTGGATAGATGGATACATGGAGAAAGGAAATAATTAGGATGGAGCATTGAGCAACGTAATGGAGCCCAAGAGAGCCTACCCAGCACGTGATCATGTCGTGGAAAGTTTAGTGTCTTCGATCGCCGCGTTAGCCGCTCTCAGCGCACGCTCATTTGAAAAGACAAAAGGATGTGACAGCTACGTGCAGCATCCGCCACTCAGGCTTTGAAACTAAGACGATAAATGCATACGTTGCAATAAATGACACAAGTTGCACAAGCATATCGGGAGAAAACGTTCACATAGTGATTGGAAAAGGATCCTTAGAGTGCGCGTCAAGCATGGTCACGTGTTGGGCCGATGTTTTGAGAGAGAAAAGGCGAAGGGAGTCGACTTGGAGTTGGCTTGCGGAAGCTGGCTGCGTGATGTAATGCTCCCACCTAGTTTGTTTCGTTCAACCATGACTGGATAGGTTTGCCTGACGGCACAATTAGCGTGCTACTCCAGATGAATGCGATGATAAATGACACGTAAAATACATACGATAGACACATAACATACATACGACAGACACATAACATACACGAAACACAAAACCCATAACATACAGAATTAAACTCTCTTTTAGACTAGTGTTTAGTGGAGAAGTTAAAAGCGTCTTTGTAGCACAGGTGGCACTGACCATGGTTCGAAAACATAGCTCGAGACGTGATCCGCGAAGTGCATTTAGCGCGGACATTATAGGACGCTTGTTGGAGCGTGAGAAGGCTGCAGTAGAAGATTAAGTGAGCTGTGTCCTCTCGTACGTTGCCTATAGGGCACAGCGGTGATCCTATCCACTGATTTTGCACAGGAATCCATTTGTATTGACAACGTTCACACGAATACGGTGCAGACATGCACGATCACTTCTGTCAGGGCCACACGGCATGTGGAAATCGCACATTGCGCACTAAGTGAGTAAAGGCGTGTACTGCATGCTGCCCCTGGTCGGATCCACACAGCCTTCTGTGAGCGCCACGCAACTGAACACGCTGTAGCTGAACGTCACTCATAGAAAAGGGTATCGGCATTTTCTCTGAGGAGTTGCTGAGCAGTGGAGTCAGCTTTGTGCTCACTATGCCGCAGTGAGAGGCCACTGGAGAACAACGCTGTGTAGTAACCCACAGGTAAACGGTGCGCAAACAGCTTCTTTTGTTGACAAGTTGGTCATTATCACGTGGTGACTTCAAGGAAACCAGGCGCGCTGCTTTAAGATGTACGTGAAAGCTGCACGCGGTGCGGCCCTCCATGGCAGTGCTAGAAGTCCCGGTATAACTCAGGTGCATGGATGTGGTATAGTCGAGCGCATCTACAACGAAATGACCTGTATAAAGAAGGATTCATTATGTCCCGACCGAATTTCTATATTTCATATGTATTGTGAACGCCTCTAATCATGACGACCACAATGAACTTACATGTACTACGGAGGAACGTAGGTGTCCCCGAAGGCTTATATTTGTTGCTTTACTACGAATCTGACGTGGAGGAGCCCGCACGTACCGCCCTCCGCAGACTGCACTCAGCTGCGCTCTGCGCCAGCGCTAAAGGCTGCGCTAGCGCTAAAGGCAGCGCTAGCGACGTACTTGACGAGCGTGCCAACGCCAGCGGGTGTCACAGTCCTGCTGCACTGCTCCACGAATCACTCAACTCTACGCTTCTCGTTGTAACACACCAGCAGGTGCGATGGCTGACGAATACGTTGCAATTGTTGAAGACGTCATGATAGCAATCCTAATTGACGACCGACGGCGTCTTCGAAGCCATCTAGGGCGAAAAGGATGCGAGTGTCATTGAAGGTAACAGTGATAAAGAGCTTGTATAAAAAGCCAACATTTTGACGGCAAGGGAGGCGATGTGGCAGCATTTAACGATTTCCAGCTATAGCTTACATCACTCCCGAGTTTCGCGTGGAGCGTGCCGTGAACCTCGGTGCATGTTGTAGGGGTTGGAGGACGGACTTAGGGATGAAAACCAAACTTGGGAGGATTTATTCTACATTATGTACAGGGAGGTGAGACGTCAAGTACCAGTCGTACAGTCATTACGGGCCGGCAGCAACTCGGACGCTGCGGCCCGCGGCAAGAAGTTCGAGAGAGGTGAATCAGGGAATCAGGGAATGTCCCAGAATGCTCAGGTCTCTCTGGAAGGGTTCTTATAAACCCTTCGAGCACTGGAAGTCACGTCATGTTTGACCAATGGGAGAGTCCGTTCCGATGACGCCACTTTCAGCCAATGGTAGGCGCCCGTGCGATGGTGTCATACCCGGCGAAGAGAGTCGGCGCCTGGTCCTCCTCTCTTGATCCCTTGATCCCGGTGCTGCGCTCTTGCCTCGCAGAATTGCAATCCACTTCTAAGCTGGAGAAGGAGGGGGGGCGCTCATGCTCCATTGCACAAGGGCCCACCTGCTCCCGGTGGCTCGGCTCCTGCAGTGGTGGCAAATGCCTTCTTCAAAGGCGAAGGGGATGATTGGGCTTCATTGTCCGAGGCCCCCGTCTAATCCCGGCGGCGCACGACCTGGGGGCCGCAAACTCGTTTGCGCTTATCTGGTGCTCCTCTGGAATGTGCTTTCCTGCTTCTGCATTCCTCAATTAGCTGTGCTGCGTTTCGAAGTGGTTTGGGGAACTCGAAGTAACCGCAGGAAACAGCTCCATATCTAACAATGTAAGGTTGGTTTCAGTCACACATTCCATCAGGCGAAGTGTGCTAAAAAGAATTAGCCACTTATTTCACTAAGTCTTTCTTGAATTCATGCTACAAAAGGTGCTCTCTTGTTCGACGCGCTTAGCCTACTTTATTATGAATGGAATACGGTGCGCGATATTTACAACAAAGTGAGCTGTATAACGAAGGATTTTGAAGGTCCCGATAACTTCGTTATGAAGGCGTTTGACTGTAGTACCCGTTGATGGAACCCATGCAGACACACCAGATGAAGTAGGTGTTACATAGCCTAAAGTGTATATATGACGTCGTTCGTAAGAACAGGAGAGGTGTTGAAGCTCAAAACACTTCAATGCTGGCCCGGGGATTCTTGATTTGCTCTTTACCCCTGGAACAGTCGTAGTCCGGGCTGATAACTTCCAGAGAGGAAGTGAAAGCGCAGAAAGAGTCTGTCACTGCGGCAAGAGCAGGTTGCGAACTTCTGAAAGATATGTGCGAGCAATAGGATCTTCTGAGACTCTTTCGACATATCCCACACTTGGTAGAAAGAGGCGCGTGCATTCTAGGAGCGTGCACATAGTTGAAGTGCTCTTCAGGATGTCAAGACATGCCTTTAATGTTTTCGCTCCTTAATGTTTGTTGGGTAGAGGCCATGCAGGGCAGGTAGGCTGTATCGAAGAAGGCATTCGCAGAGGATTGTGTGCAGTCCAAGAAATCAACGCAGCATCCACGGACATTGCTCCAAAGCACGATGAAGATGTGGGCAAAAGGGGCTAGCTTTTGCTTCAGATTAGGTATATCTGGCGGCCATGTCTGCTGTCTATCAAAAGAAACGCGCAGGATTGTGTGACTGCCGAAATCTTTCTTAGTTCGGACATATGAAAACATTTTCGAAAATTTTCTGTTAGTTCGAATAGAGGAAAAAAAAAAGTCTGCGAGATAGCTCTGTTTCACTTCTTAAAGTGGATGTAGGGAAGAAACGAAAATTACCTGCATCGGATCGGAAAACATTTATTGGGCTCTAGAAAAGAGATCTTCGCGGCTTCAGACGGCCTCTTCCATCTTCTGATGGATTCTTCTGTCTGCAATCACAGGGTTGGTGCCCTAGTCCAAGGCTCCACTGAGTATGGCCAACCCGCGAGCTCGCTCTATTAGGCGCTTTTGGCCGTTCAAGCTTACGCTGGAAAGCATACTCTCCCACTGTTCCGCACTCGGGTTTTTAATTTTATAGATAGTTGGGGACTCAATATTTTGACAGGCCCATGATATGTGGTACAGATCTGGTTTCTCTCCGCACCATGGTCACTTAGCCTCATATTGTATAGGGAAAATTTTATTTAGAAGGTTTAGATTCGGGAAAGTACCCGTCTGCAGTTGTCGCCATGCAACAGCATCTTCTCTGCTTAGATCCTTATCCGGGGGTGGATACTTCAGTCTGACCCCTTTATAATAATTTAGGATATCTGAGTAGCCCATGGGTACTGACTCGGGTTCCTCAAGGCTGGATGTGTCGGACGCCCGGTTGGTATGCCCTCGAGCTATCCTATCCGCCTCTTGGTTCCCTGTTATGCCAGTGTGCCCTAGTACCCAGATTATGGTATGCTGAACTTTGTTTCCCGGGTCGCATGAGCAGAGTATGTGGCGTGCTCTGCGCCCAATTCTGCCGTTTGTATAATTACGGCATGCTGCTTGAGAGTCTGTTATTATTGTTAGGGACCTGCCAGATCGATAGCCCTCCAGTGCTGCCAGAGCCACAGCTGCCTCTTCGGCCTCGGCTACCGTGCAGTCATGTAGTGATGCGCTGGTGATCTCCTTGAGGTCCGAATTAACCACCGACGCCACTGCTCTGCTGTTGTGTCTTCCGTCTTTGACGAACGTTGCCGCGTCCGTATACCTTGTGTTGTCCTTGTTTGCCAAAGTTCTCTGCACGTACTCCGCTCTTGCTTCTCTACGCGCCTTGTGCAGGTTCCGGTCCATATTCTTGGGTATCGGTGCGACTCGGTGCGACGAGGTTTTAATTTTCTGGCACATATCCGCTGCAATGTCTCAGTGACTATGGCGTTTTGCTGCTGAACACAAGGTCGTGGGTTCGATTCCTTGCCGCGGAGATGCAAAAACGGTCATGTACCGTGCTCGCACTATGGCATGTATCACAGCGCGTGCATTGTTATAATTGGGGCATTCAAATGAAACAATCAATGAATCAATCAAGTAACATTAGGACAGATGTTGAAACAGCTATAATCAAGCTGAGAAGTAAAGTCATGTCTGCTTAGCAGAAATTCTACTACCTCACTATTCTGCTCATCTACAAACTGTCTATACTCGCGGACAACTTTCTGTGGCTATGAAGGGAAAGCAGCGGGTGCATGGCTGCTGCACATGTTACCACGCCAAGTAGTCCGGCAGCGTTTGACAGTGCTTTTGGTTGCTCGGAACAGACGCTGAATCGACGCAGCTTCCGCGTGCGATAGTTTCGCGTTTCCCCAGACGCGGAAGGGAAAAGCCGCAAAATAAGTAAGCCTTTGCACTCACTGGTGTGTTCTGTCTTATTGGACTGTTGCTAACAAGATGTTTATGTGTTCTCTTCCCCAGCCTAAACTAAAGTTGACTAAAACGCGGGACTCTTTTCAGAAGCGCTCTCACTTGTGCAAGCTTTGCCTCCGTAGCTTTCCCTTCACAGCCACAGAAAGTTGTCCGCGAGTATAGTTAATTACGCATTTGATAAAACGTCCTTTATAATGCTCAGTATCATGACGGAAGCTTTCTAATGTTGTGAGTGCCACGATGTCAAAATTCTTTCTTCGCAATTTGGACATGTGTAATAATGTGAGTAGTGCAGAAAGTTAATTAGTGAATATTTATAATTAGCTTCGTGGACCCTGCGACTTGTCCTGAGTAATATCCGCCTGCTATGCTAATCCACCTGAATAAGCTACATGTCCCATGCGAATTTTAAAAACTCTGTTCGCACGCAAACAAATATGCAGAGAGTATTTTAATAAGAAAATATTTGCGAATATTCTAAAATATTTATAGAAAAGATGCGTTAGTGGTTCATAGTACACAACTTTCGATTTTGGAGAAGAGAAAACACGGCGTGCCACTTGTCGCGGAGAGAGAAAGAAAAAAATCTATAATGACGCCAATTGAGTTCTGACCAATTTCAAACAAAATATGTAATGAACATTGTAAGCAACACGAAGTATTCCTAGCAAACCCCATACATTGCATTAACATCCATGATATCTTCTTGGTTGAAACTAGGAAACATCCATAAGGAGGTTCTTTTTATCCATTTTGTTAAGAATCAACATTCCCACAACCGACAAACGGCGGTTGAAGTGTTGCAAGAATGTTGACTAGATGTTACACCTGAATATCCGAAATGTACTATAGACATCCCACATTGCGCAGCGATGCCAAATCTACATTTCGTAGATGGTGTGCTGCGAATGTCACAGACGTGCTTGACTGCCCGGCATATCATGGGCTCTTGCAGAGTGTTCGCTATAATGAATATTACTTTCTCAGAAGACGCTGTGTGCCAGATTCAATGGGCAAACGCCACACAGCAAGAACAGATGCATCGCGTGCACATGTACATGCGCATGCGCGCGCACGAGAGTGCCGTGTAATCATTCTCCTAGACTTTCTGCCAGGCACAAGTGGCATATTGAATAACGGTAGATTTAAAAGCGAATTGCTTCAGAAAATATGCAACGTAGATGTACACGTATGAGCGGTATAGACATGTTAATTTGAAATTATAATTTGAACAAATGAGAAAACAATTCTGTCACAGAGAAACGGGAAAATAAAGCCTCTTGAAGGACAACTATTCATGTGTGGACTGAAAAAGCTATATATATATACAGTCGTTACAACATAGATTGGAAACTATGTGATAAAATCCATAGGCCGTCTCTTTCTTAATTAAGTCAAAGCAACATACTCATGACATCCTGTGCTTCTTGTGCAAAATCGTACGTCTCCTGCGACGTCTCGCAGGTGTCGATAAGTTAGGACCAAATTCGTACATCGCAAGTACATTTGTGGTTTACTGGGTTGCAGACACTTGGAAAGTGTGTTAATAAAAGCAGGAGACGCAGTTTACAATCACGCAGACAATTGAAAAATAAACTTCGGTTGGTTGGTTGAACTCGTGAGGAAAACCTAAATAGATACGACGTGTGTTCTGCTAAGTGCGTCTATTCTATATTCTGTTACTGTGCTGCTGGTTTTGTAACGGGAAAAAGATTGGCCGCTGTTCTCAATAACTTGATTGTTATATAATTAGAAAAAGGTACTACATCATACGTAAAATTATAGAGCACTTTCTTACGTAGATACAGACTCTCTTGCAGGAAGTTCTGATGATAAATCTTTGCTCTGATACGTGTAAATAAGTTCAGTGCCATTAATTTGGATTCGAAATAATTTATCAGTATAGCTTTCTGCAGTATGTTGGGCAACCAACATAAAATACCATACTCAATAACTGAATAGATTATCCAACGAGGTTTTGAAAAGGGTGCTTTATATGTGGTCCGAATTGAGCATTTCCGTGAAAAAGAGATGATAAGGCTTTAAGTGCAATGCACCTACCATTTCTCAATTTATATGCACAAGTATAATTACACTCAGGCGCGTATAGTTATTACGATTTCAAAAGCGCATAACTGATCTAATTCAACGTAGCTAGTGTTCCTGCTTACCTCCATGCCACGGTTAATATTCACCCCCTAGGTACCAATGAGCAACACATGCAAGGTGATTGTTCAGTGCAATCTGATCTGCACTACTACCGACTTTTATATATTATTACAGTAATAAGCGAACATGCGAACAGCGGCATCTATGCCATCAGCTAGATCCATTACTTTTGCTCTTAGCCACCGTCACAATGTTGAGCGAACCGTTGTCCTTCATCATCATCACAATCAGCCTATTATTATGTCCACTAAGGGAAGAAGGCTCCTCCCTGCGATCTCCAATTACCCGTGTCCTGTGCTGGCTGATTCCGTTGTCACTGAATGCCATGCAGTGATGCAGCTTCCTACACCTGCGAATAGACATACATGATAAATGGATAAGACGATAATGCGCCTTTTATTTAATTATGCTGCTAAATTGTCGTTTTTAACCTTTAAGGCTGTTCAATTTCGACGTAGTGCTTAATTATACCGAGTTATATATTTTTTCACGAAATTAGGAAATGACCCTCAACAACGGACTTCTGCAACTCGTGCCTGCTCCAGTAACAAAAATATACTTGCTTCCTGCTGTGTGACACCAGCTGGCAGTTATTATTAGGGCCATTGCACTTGCGACTTGATTACTGAAACGTGCCCACCTATGAATGAGGGTTGTCTTGTTTATTGCTGTAACATAAAGAAGTAGCTCAAACAGCGCGCTTCTAAGCATGTGCCTGTTATCTATCTCCAAAGGGCTGCCATAAACACATGTGTGACTTGATCAGCTGTTTATTGCTAGCGTTGTTTTCGAAACGACGGGGTCGCCATCTCGTGGCAGTTTCGTGGCTCACTAGCGTCTTTTTTCTTTCACTGCTGCTGTGTGCTGCTGCGGATCACTTCCAAAAATCCTCGAGAGATGGCGCACCCGCGTTTGCCAACGGTTCTGTTCTTGTGAACCGCCGTTTTCGAATAGGCCGGCGCTGCTTCGAATAACCGTGTAAACGTGTTTCAAACGCTACTGGGTAGGGGATTAGTGAACCAGAATACTATTTTAGTACACTGTAGTAGAGGTGTGCGACTATTCGAAACTTTCGTATAACGAATCCAATAGTCAGTATTCATAACTGCGAATATTCTTTTTTCGAATATTTCAAGACGTCTACTAAACGTTCACTAAATAAACATAAAATTTCAGCAAACGTAAATTTTCACCCACGTGGGCATAGTACGGACATGAAACATGAGAACTTGTGTACCGGAGCAGGCAACGAACGTCACTTAGGTGGCCATAATTTCCAGATTGTACAGTGATCATTAGAACTCTCTGAAGTGCCCTGGACATGCGAAAACGCTACTTGTTGGTTCCCAATGTTTCATTTCTGCTTTTAATAAACAACGCTTCTTAACTTTGTAATGACTGAAACTTGCTAACCTTATCAATATTAGGATGTGAACATCAGTTGTTGTGATAATGTGGTAAATGTGATAACTGTGACAATGGCTATTTATTATTCGAAAAGTATTCGCAAAGTATTCGATGTTCTGTTCGATTCGATTCGTTTCTTTCAGTATACGATTCGTATTCGATTCGTATTCGATTTGGTCTCAAAAATCACTATTCGCACACCCCTGCTGCTTGGGCAACAGTGCGTTCTTTTTTTTTTTCGAACAGAAATTTCAATAAACTAGCGCGTCGTCATAATGACCACGCATTCGGAGGCGTCGTGCGTCAGTAGCTTGCTGCATGTACGACATTTGAAAATATGTCATTTCGTCATCAGCCTGTTTATGTCCACTGCAGTAAGAATGCCTCTCCCAGCATTCACTATTACTACTCTTAATTGTCTTGCACCAGCCGACCCCATCGATGCTATCCGTGCATATGTATGCTATACAGGGATATATTAAACAGTGCTTAAAGCCGGGGAAGCCTGGCGGAGAGCGGCCTCCCTCGGCGCGTCAACTGTAGCACTGCAGCACCCATTTGAGCAGCGCTGGAGGTGATTTTATTACCAGTAGTGCCTTGCAATTCTAACTCTCGAATTTTTCAATAAATGATATATTCTCGATTAACCGCTTGGTGTGACATGAGCAGAAACAGGAAAACAGGTATTTTTGTACTGCTGCATGTATTTCCCAGAGGCATTGCACATGACGGCCATCACTCGACCTTGTTCGACTAAGATTCTTGGCACAGCTAACGTGCTGTTTCATGAGCCACATGAGCGTGAAGCTACCTGCTTGTGAATTAGTGAAAGTTCACCTTGCTTTTTTTTAGGTTACTAGTTAATTTTCATTCGTTTACTTGTGCATTATGAGTGCTGTGTTACACTAAAGACGCACGAATTTAGTCTGCTGTTGGAGGTAAGTAGATGTGAACCCATAAAATATATTGTTATAATGCCCTTAGGTTGTTCTAGATGCTTGCTAGATTTCAATTTAAACCATAACAGCTGATTTCACCTATGTTTCACTTGGTTTCATTGACTGCTGGCTTTTATTTCGATAGAAAACATATGGACACTCCAGGCGCCTTTTTTCCCATCGCCGTCGCCGTGATGTTCAGTATAAGGTCCAAGGGTGATAACACCGTCGCCGGGCGCCGTATGTTGTATGTGCGAGTGAAAGCGTGCGAGGGGAGCCGACGATCGGCGGCTCCATCTGGCGCGCGCAAAGGCGGAAAGCTGAGAGGAAACGCGCATTCTTCCGTCGCGCGAAAGGCCGTGGGGGGATGGGAGGGAAGGGGGGGGGGCGTTGTTCTCCAGCAGCAACTGCGTATCCAGTCCGTAACCCTTAATGACCATCGGTTATCTTCCCTCCTCATTACATGTCCGGCCCATGTCCATTTCTTTTTCTTGATTTCAACTAAGATGTCGTTTACCCGCGTTTGTTGCCTCACCCAATCTGCTCTTTTCTTATCCCTTAACGTTAAACCCATCATTCTTCTTTCCATAGCTCGTTGCGTCGTCCTCAATTTCAGCAGAACCCTTTTCGTAAGCCTCCAGGTTTCTGCCCCATATGTGAGTACTGGTAACACACACCTGTTAAATTATGGGGTTTTACGTGCCAAAACCACTTTCTGATTATGAGGCACGCCGTAGTGGAGGACTCCGGAAATTTCGACCACCTGGGGTTCTTTAACGTGCACCTAAATCTAAGTACACGGGTGTTTTCGCATTTCGCCCCCATCGAAATGCGGCCGCCGTGGCCGGGATTCGATCCCGCGACCTCGTGCTCAGCAGCCCAACACCATAGCCACTGAGCAACCACGGCGGGTAACACACAGCTGTTATACACTTTCCTTTTGAGGTATAGTGGCAACCTGCTGTTCATGATTTGAGAATGCCTGCCAAACGCACCCCAGCCCATTCTTATTCTTCTGGTTATTTCAGTCTCATGATCCGGATCCGTGGTCACTACCTGCCCTAAGTAGATGTATTCCCTTACCACTTCCAGTGCCTCGCTACCTATCGTAAACTGCTGTTCTCTTCCGAGACTGTTAAACATTACTTTAGTTTTCTACAGATTAATTTTCAGACCCACCCTTCTGCTTTGCCTCTCCAGGTCAGTGAGCATGCATTGCAATTGGTCTCCTGAGTTACTAATCAAGGCAATATCATCAGCGAATCGCAAGTTGCTAAGGTATTCTCCATCAACTTTTATCCCCAATTCTTCCCACTCCAGGTCTCTGAATACCTCCTGTAAACATGCTGTGAATAGCGTTGGAGAGATCGTATCTCGCTGTCTGACGCCTTTCTTTATTGGGATTTCGTTGCTTTCTTTGTGGAGAACTACGGTAGCTGTGGAGCCGCTATAGGTATCCTCCAGTATTTTTACATATGGCTCATCTACACCCTGATTCCGTAATGCCTCCATGACTGCTGAGGTTTCGATTGAATCAAACGCTTTCTCGTAATCAATGAAAGCTATTATAAGGGTTGGTTATATTCTGCACATTTCTCTATCACTTGGTTGATAGTGTGAATATGGTCTATTGTTGAGTAGCCTTTACGGAATCCTCCCTGGTCCTTTGGTTGACAGAAGTCTAAGGTGTTCCTGATTCTATTTGCGATTACCTTAGTAAATACTTTGTAGGCAACGGACAGTAAGCTGATCGGTCTATAATTTTTCAAGTCTTTGGCGTCCCCTTTCTTATGGATTAGGATTATGTTAGCGTTCTTCCAAGATTCCGGTACGCTCGAGGTTATGAGGCATTGCGTATACAGGGTGGCCAGTTTCTCTAAAACAATCTGACCACCATCCTTCAACAAATCTGCTGTTACCTGATCCTCCCCAGCTGCCTTCCCCCTTTGCATAGCTCCTAAGGCTTTCTTTACTTCTTCTGGCGTTACCTGTGGGATTTCGAATTCCTCTAGGCTATTCTCTCTTCCACTATCGTCGTGGGTGCCACTGGTACTGTATAAATTTCTATAGAACTCCTCAGCCACTTGAACTATCTCATCCATATTAGTAACGATATTGCCGGCTTTGTCTCTTAACGCACACATCTGATTCTTGCCTATTCCTAGTTTCTTCTTCACTGTTTTTAGGCTTCCTTCGTTCCTGAGAGCCTGTTCAATTCTATCCATATTATAGTTCCTGATGTCCGCTGTCTTACGCTTGTTGATTAACTTAGAAAGTTCTGCCAGTTCTATTCAGAGGCTTTCATACATTGGCGTTTCTTGATCAGATCTTTCGTCTCCTGCAATAGCTTACTGGTTTCCTGTCTAACGGCGTTACCGCCGACTTCACTGGCGACCAAAGCGGGAAAAGAATGGTATTGGAGTAGAAATGAAATATAATTGGTAGGTATATTGACAGATGACGATCTCGTAGACTCAGTGAGGTTCTGTGAGGACGGGAAATTGTTCTAAAATGCTCAGTGTGTTTCCCATAGATTCTAAATCTAGGATGGAGACTTCAAACTATAACAAAAGAGAAGCAAAGGTGTTTTTATGGGTAATTCGCGTAAAAACTGCGGTAATAAAATCGGTGATCACCTGTCATTTCTTCCACCAAGATGCCACTTCTTTAAAGTTATCTTTAAACTGATTTGTTATTCATATTGTCACGTGGTAGTGACGGTAAAGAGAGAACACAGTAGCAGTACTGTGAAAGACAAAACTAGCTTTTATTGGGCGAACCTGTGCCCACAAAACAGGCTACACTTAAAGCACAACGATAGCGGCGAACACAGTCGGCGATCGTCGGAAAATCTGATCAGCAGGTCAAGCGCGTCGGCTTTTATAGAGCACTCGTCGAATGTTCCAGACTAATCGTTCGGACCCGCGTGCCTTCCACAAAGTTCTACACCATTCGCGTTACGCGACGAAACCAGATAACACAAGGCTCGGCGACAACAGACAGGCAGGTAGAAGCATCGATAACTTTCCAGAAACATCGGATACATTCAGGCGCATCCCTCGCTGTGCGATTACAGTTGTTAAGCGGCGAAACGTTGTCGCCCGATAAGATAAGTACACGTGTCAATACCCCCCTCTTAAAAAGCATCGACCCGATGCTATATACAAGCGAAATAAAAACACCCGTAGCAAAGAAAACAACAACAAAAAATAAGGAATTTCGTCAGCGTCCGTAAAAGGGTTTAAGGCGCATCCCTCGCTGTGCGATTACAGTTGTTAAGCGGCGAAACGTGGTCGCCCGATAAGATAAGTACACGTGTCAATACACGTGTGCAATACACGTGTGCGAGAGGTACTGGGATCGTTACCCAGCACCTCCACCAGATGTCACGTGGTAGTGACGGTAAAGAGAGAACACAGTAGCAGTACTGTGAAAGACAAAACTAGCTTTTATTGGGCGAACCTGTGCCCACAAAACAGGCTACACTTAAAGCACAACGATAGCGGCGAACACAGTCGGCGATCGTCGGAAAATCTGATCAGCGGGTCAAGCGCGTCGGCTTTTATAGAGCACTCGTCGAATGTTCCAGACTAATCGTTCGGACCCGCGTGCCTTCCACAAAGTTCTACACCATTCGCGTTACGCGACGAAACCAGATAACACAAGGCTCGGCGACAACAGACAGCCGGGTAGAAGCATCGATAACTTTCCAGAAACATCGGATACATTCAGGCGCATCCCTCGCTGTGCGATTACAGTTGTTAAGCGGCGAAACGTGGTCGCCCGATAAGATAAGTACACGTGTCAATATTGCCTCGTAATGCACTCCATCATCTGCATATTATCTTATGATAACAGTGATACCAGAAACAGTGTCATTAATAAAAATCAAGAATAAGAAACGGCGAGGAATTGATGACTAAGATTAATTGCAGAATCGACAGTCCCCCGACTTGAACAACCATTAATTAAATAAACAAATTGATAACGGTCCGCAAGACATGCTCTAATGCATACATCTGATTTCTAATTATGTACTGTAATTTGCGAAGCCGATTGTTACGAAAGGCGTCGTCAAATACATTAGAAAAATCCATAAATCTTGGGCCTTTCTGCTTTCTTTTATTATTTTAACTTGCGAAATCCTGTGTAACTGCCACTAGTCGTATGTATGATGGCTGAATAACCATACTTAAGCCCATGTTGCACTTTGCACAATACATTGTTTTCTTCAAGAAAGTGAGCTGTGTGCCTATACACCATGTGACCCACGTAACTTGTGCTAAAATTTAAAAATATGCGAGTGCCACGTACCTGAGCAGAACCAAGGTAATGTTGTTTGCCGTCGCTTGAAGCAAGTCATACTATATTTCTTGTATTTTACCTAATTGCATAATTAGGGAATGATAATTAATCAACTAATCATTAATGAATTTACTGAGGACCCGCAAAAAGTGTTTTTCGTGTCTCGCGGCCTTTTTTTTTTTCACGTTTGGAAGAAAACTTCTATGTAGCACATATTGAGGAGCAGAAAGCTGGATCGGGAATTTTTCAGGATGGTCTGCGATTTTTTCATTCACACTTTCGCTCTGTATATAATATTTGAGAGGCTCATCACATAATATTACCTAATTATCTAGTTAGGCGAAATGCAAAAAAAAAAAATGTCAAATGATTTGCTCCAAGCGACGGCAAACATTACCTTAGTTCTGTCCAGTTAGGTGGCACTTGCATATCTTTAAAGTGTGGCACAAGTTACGTGTGACACATGGTGTAACGTGCACGGAGATTTTGAACGAAGTTAACGTTAGTGAAATATAACGGTAGTTCTTTACACTTGTCTCCTTATTCTTTAAGTGATATGATACTGACAGACCTCGATCCAGTTATCCGGTCATACGGTCATCTTCCTTCAATGAGTTGTTGAATATGATGCATGAATATTTTACATACGCTAAATACGCATTAGGAATATCACCGGATGCTGGGGACTTCTTTAACATAAACTTTTACAAAAGTTTGGGAATTGCATGTTCAGAAATTGTGGGCTAAGAGTGGGCTAGGACCACTGAACGGAATCAGGGTGTAGACGAGCCGTATGTAAAAATACTGAAAGATATCTATAGCGGCTCCACAGCCACCGTAGTCCTCCATAAAGCAAGCAACAAAATCCCAATAAAGAAAGGCGTCAGGCAGGGAGATACGATCTCTCCAATGCTATTCACAGCGTGTTTACAGGAGGTATTCAGAGACCTGGATTGGGAAGAATTGGGGATAAAAGTTAATGGAGAATACCTTAGTAACTTGCGATTCGCTGATGATATTGCCTTGCTTAGTAACTCAGGGGAACAATTGCAATACATGCTCACTGACTTGGAGAGGCAAAGCAGAAGAGTGGGTCTAAAAATTAATCTGCAGAAAACTAAAGTAATGTTTAACAGTCTCGGAAGAGAACAGCAATTTACAATAGGCAGTGAGGCACTGGAAGTCGTAAGGGAATACGTCTACTTAGGGCAGGTAGTGACGGCGGATCCGGATCATGAGAGGTAAATAATCAGAAGAATAAGAATGGGCTGGGGTGCTTTTGGCAGGCTTTCTCAGATCATGAACAGCAGGTTGCCATTATCCCTCAAGAGAAAAGTATATGATAGCTGTGTCTTACTCGTACTCACCTACGGGGCAGAAACCTGGAGGCTTACGGAAAGGGTTCTATTCAAATTGAGGACGACGCAACGAGCTATGGAAAGAAGAATGATAGGTGTAACGTTAAGGGATAAGAAAAGAGCAGATGGGGTGAGGGAACAAACGCGAGTTAATGACATCTTAGTTGAAATCAAGAAAAAGAAATGGGCATGGGCAGGACATGTAATGAGGAGGGAGGATAACCGATGGTCATTAAGGGTTACGGACTGGATCCCAAGGGAAGGGAAGCGTAGCAGGGGGCGGCAGAAAGTTAGGTGGGCGGATGAGATTAAGAAGTTTGCAGGGACGGCATGGCCACAATTAGTACATGACCGGGGTTGTTGGAGAAGTATGGGAGAGGCCTTTGCCCTGCAGCGGGCGTAACCAGTCTGATGATGATGATGATGATGACCTCTGAAGCAACCGGGCGTGTAGGCTACGAAATCTGTGTTATCTATTATTTTTCTTACGTTGGTGCAACAATGGAAACATGGAGTGCAGCGCCGGGCGAGTTGGAACATAATCACATGAATGAATGAAGGAATCGTGGCCTGCTTGTAATTGAGGTTTTAGAAATTAAATGAATGGGATTAAATTCGCCCCTCTGACGTAAAACCAGAGATCAGTCAAGTTTTCCTAGACGGGACTTTATACGTCCATGAATACAGTGTAAAATGCTGTCCCTTGTATTTATCTCTGACCGAGTTGAGACCGGCGCAAAACCAGAAAAGTGGCTCAGGTCCGGTGTGTTACTGTCGCATTTGAAGCAGGTTACTTTGGCTGCTGTTGCACCGTCATTGGGCTGTCGCTGTGGTTTCCTCGTCTTGTGTATAGCCCACCCATTTAATTTAGTTGGACCGTTTTCTGTAGGGGCCAGGTACGTACCCAGGAGGGGGGGGCAGGGGGGGCCGCCCCCCCCCCCGAAATCAAGTGGCATACCTCCCCCCCACCCTCCCCGCCCACGCCACCACTCCTCACACATTCCTAAAGCGCCGCCATACCAATGTTGACACTTGGGAGCTGTTCATCGGTCAGCATTATGCTGCCTTTTTCACTCCTTTTAGATGGCGGTAGTTATCGGCATCTCTTGTAATGTGAAGGACAATTTTCTCATAGATTCCGCACCCGCGCGATTAACTCGACATGCGTTCAGTTGTCACCATCCATTCAACCGTCACGCGCATAGCTGTTGCTTTTGTTAGTTCAACTTTCTTTGTTTAGGCTGGTCCTGCGACCAGGAGAAGGATGCGGCTGTTACTCAGCTGGTCTGTGCTCTCATGGAACGAGTTGCGGCCGGAGAAAACGCAAATTGCGTTTAACTTATCCCTTTGCTTCATTATTTCCTTGAGTTACGGCTCGCCGCGACGCTGGCAGATGCCCGGAACTATATACACGTGATATGGGTTAGATAAGGTGGGAAATAAAATAATGTGAAAGAGCGTCCATTATGAAACCCTGCAATAACCCTTATACCCATAAGCAAGATGACTGTCACCCGTTACCTCGTCTGTTTTTCCCTAATTGTATAGCACTTTTCGTGCAAAATTGGCAACTGGAAACAAAAATCGCAAGGAGTTGAGAAATTAAGCGATCTACTAAGGGAGAGAGCCAAGGCAACAATCAAACTGCAAGCAAAAGCGAATAATAAAAAAGTTAACCATTGTGTATGAGAATATTTATGGATTAACATCTTTTTATTTAAAAAGGAAGTAGAGAAAACGCCGCCGGAAGTGGTGAACAATTACTTGTTTTGAACGACGCTTCTACAGTTATCGGTCGAACCGCCTCACGTAGCCACTTCTCTGTTGTGCTTATGTGGGTGTTTTTCTAACCTTTCGCGGTGAGCGCAGTACGTCTAGAATCGCAGAGTCCTGCGCTCTACGCGGTTGCATGGGACTGGCGGCCGCACAGCGTTACGCAATTCGCGGAGCTGTCAAAACTGATCAACAAGGTGAAAATAACTGATATTCGAAACTATTAGCCCCGAGAACGAACACGAGCGGCGCTGCGAGCGCCGCTCGCGTGACGTCAGGGCACGGACTCGCACCTGTCGTCTGCTACAGTTCGGGCGTTGTCTGGGCGCTTTCTGCGGTGTTTTCGTTTGTTCGCCCTCGTTCTCTCTGCTTGTATACTTATGGTGGTCGTCTCAAATATATTTTTACGACGTCTTCCTTTGCGAACATTTATTCAAAGAGCTAATTTCTTAGACAACAATGCAGCTCTCGAAGGCAACGCTACGGTGCCAGCCGAAGCGACGCAGACCAGCTCATTGCGGGTTTTTCATACGCGGATAGACAATCGCAAGAGCATAGCCTATAGGAATCCAGTTATGATACCATACCTGCCGCGGTGCAACAAGTATGTCACAAAGCTGGCTATATATGACTTCTACAGCAGTTACGTTGATTTTATTCCGCTAAAACAGGTTTGCTCACGACGAGTAGTTCATGGTATAATATCGAATTTTTCCATTTCCTCACAGAAACGCTCGGCAGTAGCCCTCACTTGCTTCTTTAACTGCTTGTCGACATTAGGCGGTTATTCACGTGTTCATTTTTTTTTAAGCGGCGGAAACTTGAAGTAAAGTTAATGAAGGCTTACAGCCAGGGGCGTAGCCAGGGGGGGGGGCTTATGGGGCTTGAGCCCCCCCCCCGAAATTTTTTCGCGCTGTCATGCGCCGCCGACCAAAACAACCCCCGGCGCCGGAAATCATGCTCGATTTTGTCTAGAATGTCCTGAATTCATGCTCGAAAAGACATTTTTGCGCGAACATAGCGAAATCGGGCTGGATTTCGCGGAAACGCCCATGCATCGGGAGTCACATACCGTAACGCAAGGAGCCCCACCGAGCACAAAATTTCAAGGGCGTTTTGATGGCGAGCAGGCTCGTCTCGGCATCTCGTGGAGGCCGCGGAATCTACCGAGCGCTTGGATTTCAATTCTGAAACTTTGTGGGTATAAAGTTCTCATAACATTTTGATACGAAAGGTGCATTGACATTTCCAAAGTCGTGCTTTAGATTTTCGATTCCGGAATTTTGTGGGTTTAATGCTGTTGTAAACATTTGACGCCAAAGGTGCATCGACCTTTCTGAAGTCGTACATCGGGCCATACAACGAGACAAGCCAAATCAACATACTATCAGACAAGTTGACAAAGCACGCAGCGAGGTCCGATGAGACAAAGCGTTGTGGTGGTTCATTTGTGCCATAAGGTTGCAGAAAAGAATATGAATTTTTTTTTCACCTGCGCCAAAGCATCCATGTCAAGACACTAAAGCCAACATTGTAACTAAGTTCTTATTTATTTTTCTGCCTAGACTTTTATTCGCAAGGATACATTAAGCCTCTTTCTCATATTTTTTTTTTCTCGCAACCCGCGAGCTGCCAATCCAGCCAGAGCGCATGCGTTTTTCTCGTGCTGCATCCAAGTGCGCGCGGCGCACTTGGATGCGCGTTCGTTTTTCTCTGGCCGACTGCCTTTTCACCTGGCAGAGTTTTGGACGCTTTCTGGTTAGCAGACGAGAAAAAGAAACAATGCATAGTCGCTCGCCACCAGCATTGCGGGGACTCGACGGATTGCAACGCGTTCGCTTGTGTGCGCAAGGGAGAAAAGCGGGGAGGAAGCGCGCCGCCTTCTGTCGCACGCGATACATTTGGGGAGTGTAGGGAAGGGGGGGGGGGCGGTGCTGTGATCTGTGAATCTGTGGTTGCGCAACCTGTTTATTTGCTTTGTTTGACGCATTATATATAGTGACTTTTTCTTGGGTACGTAGATTTATTGGAGACTTATACGTATATTTAAACATCTTGTTGCGAGGTTTTCTGTATATGCGCAGTGAACTTCGTTTCCAGTGCCAATTTTTGCACTGTATCACGCTGTATCTTCACATATGTATATTCCATTGTATCTTCGCATTCCTAATGTACGAAGGCGAGTCAAATGAAAGTGAGACAACCCGCCACGCGCAATAATGGTTCGGTTCATTATTTTCGAGGCATGCGCGTAGCACATACGCATCTCATTTACAAGTGACATGCAGAGGTGAGGTTAAATGTTCTTTAATGTTCTCATACACTGGGTTGAGCAGGGTTACGTGACATAACGGACACTCCAAAAGTTGAACAGCTTGGTGTCGTGAGGTTTTTGACAAATGAAGATGTTTCCCAAAAAGAAATTATTCGCCATATGGCTGCCGTATGCGTTGAACATAGCGTTTCATTGGCCACTGTGAAGCATTGTAGCAAACTGTTCAAAGAAGGACATGAAAGTTACAAAGACGATCCATGGCCGGGCCAAAGCCACCGTGCAATCATCCCCAACACAATTGAAAAGGCCGTGGTTGCTCAGTGGCTATGGTGTTGGGCTGCTGAGCACGAGGTCGTGGGATCGAATCCCGGTCAAGGCGGCTGCATTTCGATGGAGGCAAAATGCGAAAACACCCGCGTACTTAGATTTAAGTGCACGTCAAAGAACCCCAGATGAGGGTGACGACATTTTGTCTGCAATTGTGACCGAGGATGACTCATGGTGCCGCAACTACTAGCCTGAAACACTACGGCAAAGCTTACAGTGGAAGCATTTGGATTCACCACTCCCAAGGAAAACAAAGGCCGTCATTTCTGCCGGAAAAGTGTTGACTTCTTTTTAGATCGTTAGGGGCCATTATTTATCGAATTTTCTAAACCTGGAGAGACTCTAAATCGTTTCAGATATTGTGAAAGGTCGGATCGGCTGCGTGTCGCAATCAAGAACAAACGACGTGGAAAATTGAGCATTGGGAACATGTTGCTTCACAACATTGCCCGTTCCTACGTCGCTGATGTGATTAATACGAAACTGGCAAAGTTCAAGTGCGAAACGTTGCAACATTCCTCATGCAGCCCAGACCTGTTTCCTTGCGTCTTCCACATTTGGTAAAATTTGAAAAAACTGCTCAAGGGAACCAGATTCGTGTCGGAAGATGACGTGTAGTCATTTACAGATTTTTGAGGCAGCAACCCAAGGAGTTTTATGAGACGGGAATTACGCGACTCGTTAGTAGGACAAGTGTCTAAATACTCATGGTGACTGCTTTTAAATAAAGTACCCCGTTTATCATATATTCGCACTGGCTCACTCTCATTTGACTCGCCCTCGTATATTTTGCAGAACTCCTGCTTTTTTACATGTGCTCTCTGTTGCGACTATAATTTCGGAGCAATTGCTCGCAATACACGAGCGGTGACAGCTGCTCCTGCGCAATACATTAACATACATTCTAACAAAGGACAGCGTCATTGAGATTTTCCCCTGGTCGTTGCATATGTACGAAAATGTAAACAAGGTTGTTGAATGATATATATATATATATATATATATATATATATATATATATATATATATATATATATATATATATATATATATATATATATATATATATATATATATATATATATATATATATATATATATATATATATATATATATATATGTATAGATCCCTCGACTAATTCTGTAAGGAGGAGGCCGAGCGGCAAAGTGAGCCCCCCACGAACGAAATTTCTGGCTACGCCACTGCTTACAGCTATTTACAGAGTACAAATAGGAATATACCAATATATATTCCCCTTTCCATGCTACACGTTCAACTCACCTCTTTAGAGCGCGTTTGTTAATGATTAATAATGTATGTTATGTTCCTCTTTTTTGTCTATGTTACCTAGTGTATATCATTTATTTATTTCAATGCCGCAGTGTGTTTTGCATTGTTATTGTGGAAATATTTCACTGTTCTTTCATATATTGTATAACTGCAATGTTTTATGGCCACTATATAAATGTAATTTATATGGCGCTTGATGTGTTACCCCATGCAGCCATATTGTACCTAAGGGGGTGAGGTTACCTCAAGCCGCGTCTGTGCGACTTTTTTCCCTCATCCACCTCCACTTACCACTCCTCTGTACATGTGTGCGTGTGTAAATGGAAATTAATTAATCAAATCAAACTCACTTGAGAAATTTACTGGTGCTTGCTGCTTGAGGAATATACATGCCGAATCTGTTTGGCGAACTGACACAGGCTGCTCGGCCCAATTTTTTTAGTGAAGTATGCCTGCTGGACCGCATCGCTGCAGCCAGAAAGAAGTGGAAGCGTCAATGATTTGTAGTATGGGACATATTGAAGATATCGAAATTCCTCCGCGGTGGAGGGTCAGAAATCAAGTGAAAGTATATGCAACGCTTGTGGTGCTTTCTTTATGAATGTTTGCGATTGGATTGGAGCAAACTTAATTTGCCTGCAAGGTTCTCTTTTATGTACCGACGAAGCGAATAGTTATCCGTTTGTATAATTGAATAACGCTGGATCGAGACATGGTGAGACAGAAGGTGCTTGAATTTTCCTTTTGTATACAGGAAATCTAAGCTGCGATGTAGTAGCTCGAGAATGCTTTAGCCATTCCAGTTGGCGCTGTAAAAAACATGCTTTATGGTTTTAATTCGAAGTTGTAGTGAACTGATGGGTTTCGCGAACAAAGCGTGCCTCGCCATACGGACAGTCGATTGCTACCGTTGCGTGATCAGGGGTGTGCCATATTGTCGATAAAGGCTACTGAGGGCCACTATGAAACATTCCATCACTTTCAATTGAATGGCTCTCGATCTTAACAACGAAACTCTTCTCTCAGGTGATTGCTACTATGGTGTTTGTGAATTAACTATGTAAATACTCTACATTACGCGCCGTCGTGTTAGCAGCCATGAGCAATTCGTTTTTTTGGAGGCCTGTTTCAGAGGGGGATGAAAGTAGCAGCAAACTTTTTCATAAGAAATGCGCGCCTAACTATTTTTTTACGCATTAATGAATGGCCATATTTGAATAGAACAACACACCAGAGTAATAGGAATCATGATGAGAGCTTCGCTGGGCAGTGTCTTTCGAAAATCAGATAACATGTTGACGCCAATTACCAAATTTTTCTTCCACGTAAAATGCAATGCCTCTCATAGCTAAATACTAAAGGAATGGTAAATGTTTAGCGAAGCATCATACACATCTTCGCGCGTTGAATTTGCAGATATACACCGATAGACACGACGCATATATGCATTGCAAAACCTAGTAGACCCCTTTAACGCTACTTAGCTTGCGATATCCAAGCCGCAAAGTTTCTCGACTCACACGCTTTTGAAGAAGAAACTGTGGTTAAGGTATGGCAGCTGAAAGAAGCCGAAGCATACACGAAGGGAACGAGCGCGCGCGGCAGCCGAGCGAGCCGGAGCGAGCGGCGTCCTGGCCGTGACGTCACTCGCGAGAGGGCGCCACTCCTAATTCTCGGGGCTAATAACATGAGAAAGACTGAAGAAGCCGTAAAGAATGAACGCAGCCTGAAATAAGTAAAAAAGAAACCTGGCATAGGACAAACCATGATGTATGCACTCAAAGATAAGAAGGATAATATCATCAGCAATCTCGAAGATATAGTAAAAGCAGCAGAAAAATTCTAAGCTGACCTGTATACAGTACCCAGAGGAGTCACGATACCTCACTTAGAAACAGTAATGAACAGGATACAGAAACTCTCTTATAACTAGCGATGAGGTCAGAAGGGCCCTGCAAGACATGAAACGATGAAGAGCGGGAGGAGACGGTGGAATAACACTCGATTTAATCAAAGATGGAGGAGACATAATGCTTGGAAAACTGGCGGCTCTTTATACGAAGTGTCTATCGACTGCAAGGGTCCCAGAAAACTGAAAGAATGCAGATATTATACTAATCCACCAAAAAGGAGACGTTAAAAAATTGAAAAATAAAGGGACCATTAGCTTGCTCCCAGTATTATATAAAATATTTACCAAAATAATCTCCAATAGAATAAGGGCAACACTGGATTTTGTCAACCAAGGGAACAGGCTGGCTTCAGGAAGAGATAATTTACAATGGATTACATCCATGTCATCAGTCAGGTTATCGCAAAATCTCCAGAGTACATGAATAAGCCTCTCTATGTGGGTTATATAGATTACGAAAAGGCATTTGATTCAGTAGAGATACCAGCAATCGTAGAGGCACTACGTAATCAAGGAGTACACAACGGTTACGTAAAAAGCTTGGAAAATATTGCTACATGCGTGTGGTATTTGTTTGTTTGAACGAGGCGCGTAGGCGCCATAACTCCAGAAAAGAGAAGGAAGAACGAACTGGGCTCGCGCTGTGAATCTAACCGGTCAGCGCTGCAACCGCTGTTGTAAATATAATCTGTAAATAGTTTGTCGTCTTACTGACTCGTCCTTCGCGTAAGAATACTACAGAGGTTCTACAGATACCTTAATTCTACACAAGAAAAGCAGGGAAATACCTATAGAGAAAGGGGTCAGACAGGGAGACACAATTTCTCCAAAGTTATTCACTGCGTGCTTAGAAGAATTCAAGCTATTAAACTGGGAAGGCTTAGGAGTAAAGATCGACGGCAAATATCTCAGCAACCTTCGGTTTGCCGATGACATTGTTCTATTCAACAACAATGCAGACGAGTTACAACAAATGATTGGAGACCTTAACAGAGAGAGTGTAAGAGTGGGGTTGAATAGTAATATGCAGAAGATGAAGATAATGATAAATAGCCGGGCAAAGGAACAAGAGATCAGGATCGCCAGTCGGCCACTAGAGACTGTGAAGGAGTACGTTTACCTAGGTCAATTAATCACAAGGTACCCTGATCATGGGAAGGAAATTCAGAGAAGAATAAAAATAGGTTGGATCGCATACGGCAGACATTGCCAGCTTCTGACTGGAAGCTTACCATTATTATTGAAAAGTAAGGTGTGCAATCAGTGCATTTTGCCCGTGCTGACATATGGGGCAGAGACTTGAGAGCAAGTTAAGGACCGCGCAAAGAGCGATCGAACGAAGACTGCTAGGCATAACGTTAAGAGAGAAAGAGAGTGGTTTGGATCAGAGAGCGAACTGGTATAGACGATATTCTAATTGAAATCAAGAGGAAAAAATGTAGCTGGGCAGGTCATGTAATGCACCGGTTAGATAACCGTTGGACCATTAGGGTTACAGAATTGGTACCAAGAGAAGGGAAACGCAATTGAGGACGACAAAACACTAGGTGGAGCGATGAAATTAGCAAATTCGCGGGCGCTAGTTGGAATTGGTTGGCGCAGGTCAGGGGTAATCGGAGATCGCAGGGAGAGGCCTTCATCCTGCAGTGGACATAAAACAGGCTGATGATGATGATTTTTATTATTATTATGATGATGATGGAGGTGGTGCCCCCCCCCCCCGAAAAAAAATTCTGGGTACGTGCCTGGTAGGGGCTGCTACTGTTAGTGGCGTATAAGGACCTTATGTCTGCTGCTGAGCCCTTTAGGCAGGAGGTGTTCATACGTAGAGTTACTTTTCAGCAGGTTTTTTTTTTTCCTGTTAATTGGCTTTAGTGGCTTTGAATGATAGTTTGGGGTCACTTGGTTCCCACATGGTGGGGATGTGCTCCGAGAGCAGCGGGCCGAAAATGGCAGGGAACGCTGTTGCTGTTACGTGACCTGTTTCGTAGCCCAAGCATCCCGCATGTCCCAGGAACCACTGCCTATTCGAGGGATGAAGCTATACTTGGTCAGCGATTTCTTGCAGGTCTCTTTGATTTGCGGGGAAATTGTATGGTTGACTGTACGTTCCGACAAAACGGTGAGCGCACTTTTGGAGGCTGTGTAAATTTGAATGCACAAGCGGTTTTCATTACACAAATAAAACCGGCGAGAGGCATGAACACACAAAGGTGGCAAATAAGCAGAGGGGAAGAAAGCTTGGTCCATATTCTAAGGTGTTGGAGAAGAAGCACCTTCTTGCCCTTTGTCACTTTCGTTGGCTGTATTGGAATGGAAGAAACACATATACAGCAATATCAGGGGAAGTCTTCGAATGTGACGCTGGGTTCATTCTGCTGCAATTTTGTCTGTTTTGCTGTTATTCTTCACGCTGGAGAAATATTTAAACTAATGACCGAAAAATGGCATGGCCTATTTGCTGGCTTTGTGGCACATGTCCTATCGATTACGAGTGGATGGAAAGACAGACTACGCTGGGGACTCAAAAAGAAGTTTCATGTGCACGTCATCGCTGTTAAAACAAGTGCAAGTTATATTGCAACGTACAATTTATTTGCACCTGTTGCCTGCATGTCCTTTTACACGATTCCTGTATGCTCACTGTGCCAATCTGCACGACTGTTTAAAAATTTCGTCTACATCCGTCCACACTGTGCCACACAAACAGGAGAGAGAGAGAGAGAGATAGAGAGATAGATAGATAAATAGAAAGAGAGAGAGATAGAAAGAGAGAGAGAAATAGAGAGAGATAGAGAGATAGATAGAAAGAGAGAGAGAGAGTATTCTTCCCGTACCCTTCTCACTTGATCGCTTCATCGTAGCCGGCAAAGGGTACAAGCAGCGCTGAAAAAAAAAAAAAAGGTGCCATTTGGCCGCCTGTTCCTCGTTTATGTCTGGCCGCGTCTACACTCGTTTTGTTTTGAATGGCAGCTCGTGATATGTCGCTTGGCCTTCAAAGTTCTTCCAGGACAGACGACGATATACGGGGCTACGAGGACGTGTCGTGGTTTGCTCTGTGCGCGCTCGTATTGAGGCTGTACCGTGCATGCAAGCAGGTAAGGGCACGAATGCAGTTCGACAGTTGTTTGAGGAAGGATTCGCTATGCTGGAAGGGCGCGGAGCCAGCACGAATCCAGTGAGGTGTTCTTTGGCGAGACAAGTGGACAGCGACCATGCTCTACTCGACGCAGCGGTGGCCGAGCAACGTAGCTGCAGTTATTCTGAATTGAGCGCCTCGTGCAACAGAGATCGGTCTCGCAAAGTTGAGCGGGGATCGCGTGAGTCAAGAACCGAATCCCTCGTCCGAACTGAAGTGCCCCGACAGCCCTTATTCGAAATGGTTTTTCTTGCGAGTCGCAGAACAAAAAAACCACCCAGCCACCTAGCCGGTCGTAAGAATAACAGACAGACGGACGGACGGACGGACGGACAAAATGAGCCTATTATTTGTGAGCCTCTTATTTATAACGATTTTGTTAAAATAAAGGGGGGCCCAATTTTTGTTAATCATATCATAAGAGGCCAACAAACAAGGACACCAAGGACAACATAGGGGAAATTACTAGTACTTACTAATTGAATTAACGAAATTATAAATTAATGGCAATAAAAGTGGATGAAAAAGCAACTTGCCGCAGGTGGGGAACGATCCCACCTGCATCGCACGCGTAATGCGAAGACGTGGGATCGTTCCCCACACCTGAGGCAAGTTGTTTTTGTGCTCACATTTTTTTTTTCATTTTTAGCAAACCAATTTGAACGAGTCTGAACGCTGAGGTTTCTGCAGTTTTACTAAATGCATTTGGATGGGGGACATTTGCAAGCGTAGCAAAAGAAAAATTACTAAAACCAAATTTTATGGTCACATATACAACGCAGGACGTGAATAAGACAGATGGACTGTAAATATCGGAGCGGCTGGGCTCCTTCACGCGAAACCGAACGCACCACTTCAGTTTCTCACGGCTTTCGGAGTACTTTAGGGAGCTTTGACGCAGATCGAAAGCGTTGTATCTGACCTGTATTAAGGTCACTGCATCGTTAGTAGTGTCGACAGAGTAACAGCCTGGACCAGTTCTCAGCAAACGAAGACACCCCAGCGTTTATTCGTGCTCGTTTTATACCCAGTACAGGAAAGGGCACACAGGTGGCGAGCATGCGCCGAAGATGCTACACGCAGTCACTTATCAGTTCAGCCTATCTAGCTGACACAGTCACGTGACTGTCATCGACGTGTTGACAACATGCAGTGAAGCGCGTGCCGCGAAATTTAATTCTCCTATCACGAGCTTAGAGAATTATGATTTTGCAGGGATAATGGACCAAGTGCCCTTTCGTGCTAGGAAAATCAGGTGACTCGTGTGCTTTTGAACCAACGGCGTGGTCGCTTACTGGCCTTGGCGTGTCGCTGCTAAGGAGGAGGTCGCGGGCTGAAATTCCGGCTGCGGCGACCGCATTCTGATGGGGGCGAAATGCAAAAACGCCCGTGTACCGTGTATTGGGTGCGCGTTCAAGAACCCCTGCTGGTCAAAATTATTCCGGAGTCCCCCACTACGGCACGCCTTGTAATCAGATCGTGTTTTTGGCATGTAATACCCCAGAATTAATTTTTTTTTAAATCGTACGGTATTTGTGACCTTGCAAGCTGAAGGTAAGCGCAGAACTTAAGCTGTCATTATCTGTTAAGCTGTCTGGGACCCGGTCTTAGATTACTTAACAATTTAAATGCAATAGAATCTATACAATATCGTAGCGCACGTTTCGTTCTTACCAACTATTCTCGGACATCAAGCGTAACATCTATGAAGGCTACTTTAAACCTGCCTCTCCACTCATCCAGTAGAAAGTTAGCACGCTTATCACTGCTGTACAAAACTTATTACTACAATCCTAAACTAAAAAGCGAAATTTTCTCCATACCTGCACACATATAATCTCGTACTGACCATCACCATAGATTGAGCGTTCCACATTGTCTCACGAACCTATTTTTTTAATCATTTATTCATAAACTATCTGCCGGCCTCAATTGTTAACATAACCGATACATCTGCTGTTAGAACTACTACTGAAGAATACTTTTGTTGATCTGCATTTTTAAATTTTTTTATTATTATGACCTGTCATCTCTAGATGCTCTGTATTTTGTTCCACTTCCTTCTGTAACGCCTTCGGGCCTTGAAGGTACAATAAATAAATAAATAAATAAATAAATAAATAAATAAATAAATAAATAAATAAATATGTAGATGTATCAGTAAAGTAAAAGCCCTCTACACCCTACTGGCAAATCACTGTTTATTATTGCGATAGCAATTATATGGACACTCCGAGCCTATTTTTGCCGTCGGCGTAGACTTCGCCGTCGCCGTGAGGTTCTGTATAAAGTCCAAGGGCGATACCACTGTCGCCGCGCGCCCTACGTTGCATGCTGTAGTAAATGTGCGAGGAGAGACGATCGCGGCTCAGTCTACTCGCGCGAAAGAGACGAAAGCGGGGAGGTAGCGCGCCGTCTTCCGTCGTGCGCGAGGCACCCAACGTTGAGAGGCACGGTGAGAGGGGAGAGAGAAGGTGGCCTTCTGCGTTGGGGGCAGAGTCTAGGCGCGTCGGCGGCTCGTGGCTTTGTGCGTGCTGTGTGTTCTCGGCTCTCACTTTGATGAGGCGAAATGCAAAAACGCCCGTCTACCGCGCATTGGGTGCGCGTTCAAGAACCCCTGCTGGTCAAAATTATTGCTGCTGGTCAAAACATTGAAGTGATAGACAGCGCGAAGATCAACTCGCTCGCTGCTGCTTCCTCGTTTTCTCACGCCAGCGTTTTGACAGCGAGTGTCCGCGGTCATCGAGTGTGATGTGTTCATGCTTGATGTGGGCGTTGACACTTTGCTTGTTAATTTAGTTAGCAAGCGAATGTTTGCAAGTTGATACGGCCAATCAAAGTAGTAGCCCCAGTTCGTACGGCTGTCAGCTAATTTGCTATCGCACTCGATGCTTCGCTTTTCGGCCGAAACGGTGACTTTTTATTCGTCACCTGCACGGACACTAGACAAACTAGAAATATGATTACGTCACGTTAGCTTATATTACAGTTCCAAAACGCCTACTTTATTCAAATTGATTCGACACTTTTAGCGACAAACTTAGCGCCTGTGTAGCAAAATATAGCGGAAAGTTCATGACTTGTCTCACTTATGCGACACGCTTAACAAAGATTTGGCAACACTGCGTATAATTCATTCATTCACTAATTTATTCGGATTTGAACTCTGTGCGTACTGTACTATACTTGTAATTGCTTACATTGCTTAAAGACCAAAGGAAGATATTTGAGTTGAATCTTGAGTTCAAATATTTGAGCACTGCATGAAAAAGGAAAAAGAGAAAGAAGAGAAACAGCGCGAGGAACAGGACTAGAAAGAAGGCATGGACGCAACGTGAACTCAGCGCTGACGCAGCAAGATTTGCTATTGAGTTGCAAGTAACGCTTAAACCGTCAAATACAATGTTTTTCTTTTTTTTTTGCCAGAACAGCAATGGGATTGATATATGTGGATTGATATAAGGTATATACCGTGCGCGTCTTCCCCGTTTTCGCCTCGAAGGTTACCTTTACAAATTCAAAAGTCAACGGGCACAATTGCCAGTCTACTCTGGATGAAATGCACGTAAGGGCCTACTTCGTATTATCTGCTCTTTCAGCCTCTTCGCATCCGTCGAAAGAACTGCGTTGGAATCATAACGCTTTTCTCGGTGCCTCGAACGGCAGCGCATGCTCGGACCTTGGAGGCAGACCAGCCTGTACACAAACGAAGGCGCCCTTAGTTTTGGCTGGGGGTATTAGGCTCAACCAGGCTCTGAAATTAGCTTAGAGGGCGCGTTGCTCACCTAAGTTGTGCTAGTGGGCGAGTTTGTTCGTGCATCTGTCACGACACGTGGCATTTCGTTTCTCTAGTGTCGCATCCTGGGCGTGTCGCCACCACGCAGTCTTCTAGAGCATTGAATAAGGAGTGTCCCTGACACAAATAGGCGCGCGTATTTTATGTAGATAGCAATTATATGGACAGTCCAAGCGAATTTCTGCGCCGCCGTCGCCGTAATGTTCCGTGTAAAGTCCAAACACGATAACATCGTCGCCGCGCGCCGTACGCTGTATGTGCGAGTGGAAGATCGCGAGGATCAGCCGACGACCGCGGCTCAATGTCGCGCGCGAGGGAGGAAGGCGGAATGGAAGCGCGCCATAGAATAAAGAACCAGCTTTAGATAAGGGAAACCGTACCTTCCACAGTAGTACGAAAATAAGCAGCGGAAACGCATGGAACTTACGTTCGTGGACGGCAGATGGCGCTGCTCAAACAGAAAGCGTAAAGCCCCTCAATTTTCCAAAAGTAGCGCCATTCTTAGATCTTTCCGCCACCCCGCTCACCCAGGCGCTTCCTCCTCCACTCCTCCTGTCGCCCCAGCCTCCTCCGCTCCCCCATTGGCCAATCTGTGTCACGTGAAAGCGGGCCCCGCGCTTTTGTATATTTTTTTCTTTCCGGCGCAGAGCAGGCGCCGCGCTTTTGTATATCTTTTCTTTCCAGCGCGCTGCGACCCCCAATCTTGGGCCTGCGACCCCCATTTTTGGGCCTCCGCGACGAAGTACGGCAGGCGGTTTGAAGGAGCGCGGTAGTTTTATACAATGTGTTAGGGCCGAGTGCTTAATTGCGATGCCGTGCTGCTGCGCCTACGGTTGCCACAACAGACCCAGTGACGGCAAAAAGCTTTTTGTTTTACCATCCGCCGGGCGCAACGCAAAACGAAGAAAAGTGTGGATTCACAAGATCGGGCGGGCTGACTTCGAGCAAGTGGCAAAGAACGCGCGGCTTTGTTAAGTGACACGGCTCCTCCAACCTCTTCTTTTGACGCCCGTGTCAAAACGGGCCCGTGTCCAGTGCATTGGGGGTGCGTTAAAGAACCCCAGCTGCAAAAAAAATTAATCCAGAGCCCCCATTATGGCGTGCCTTATGAGATCGTGGTGTTGGGATGTAAAACCCAAGAATCAACTTTTCTTCTGTCTTGTGTGCCTTGACTGTTCCAGTTAACGCAACACTGCTTCCTTGTGAAAACTTACAACGCAAAAGAATACAGACGCACGTAGTATACAGAGATAAAATTAGCACTTCAACAAAAGTGTTGCTGGTGCCAATGAGGGAGGGGGATAATTATTTTCTGAACCTCTTTCCAGTTGTCCCATCAAGTTCCTTCTTTCTTTTCTATCAAATTCTAACCATTTGCACTGTAATAAATAAATAACGATTTCATATGCTGGTAAGTTGTTAAAATTATCTATACCGCCTATGTGTGAAAACGTTGCTCATGGCCACCACAACCTGTGCATGAGCTACGTACATCTGTAAAAGGCGCGGAACAGAAACGGCCCTGCTGCCAGGCATTGCTGACCGCAGACAGTCGGAATCTCTCACGCGCCGGCCGAACAAAAGCATCCTGCAGGTACGTAAATTAACCTACGAAACCACGTGCACATACTTTCGCGCTGTCAAAACCTGAAACTCTGGTAATTACTCGCGTGTCTGAGCACACCGCGTGCTTGTGTCGTGTTTCAGCAACACGAACTTTCAACGTGCGCGCTCTTTACGCCTTAAATACGCCTTGAATAATGGTGCTTTTCTCTATTTCTTCCGCAAATCCGACACGACATTCTTAAGGCCAGTTACCGACTGACAAAGCAAGATCTAGATTGAAAAAACTGCTCCGCAGGACTCGAACGAACTTTTCCGCGGATTTCCTCCCGTAGCGTGTTAGCCGTCGTCTGCTACGGCAGGCCCACTGCCGGCGGCGCCACCGTCGAGGCCGCGCCGAGCGGAGGAGGAGAGAAGTGAATGGCGCTACTTTGGGAGATTGAGGGGCTTTAAGAAAGCGGAAATTAAGTTTTTTTTAGAGCAAACTCCAATATGGCCGCTGCCTGTAGCGTACGCTGGTATACGCGCCGTGCTCGCCCTGGCGGCTATGCGGCAAGCCTCAATGCCTTGGCTGCCGCGTAGCTGGTGCGTTCTAATTGCCAGGGGACCAAAGCGCCTCTACTGACGCCCACACAGACAAGCCACAAGTGAGTAGACAGAACGTGCAACTTTATTATCAGAAGACAAGCAGCGCGGGGTGGGGGGGAAGGAGGAGGCGTTCTACTCCGGCGGCTGCTCCGTATACGGTGTAGCCGCGCGGGCGCCGTATCTTATACGTGGTCTGCGCTGTGGACGAAGTGCGCGCCCGCGCGCGCCCCATCTTCAAAGCGATCTGTGATGTGGACAAAGTGCATGCGCCGAGCTCAGGTACCTTCGTATGCGCTGTGGTTTCGACGTTTAGTTCGCGTTGAAGCGAGAGAAAGCACGAAGGTCAATTCGTTTGCTGCTGCTGCTGCCGTGTTTTCTCACTGCAGCGTTTTGACAGCGAGTTTCCGCGGTCATCGAGCGCGATGTGTTGAGGTCTATCGGTGCGCGCGTGACACCGCGCTTCTTAATTTAGTTAATAAGCGAATGTTCACAACTTCATACGGCCGATAAAACTACTATCCTTTCTTCGCATAGCTATCTGCTAATTCGCTATCGCTATCGATGCTTCGGTTTTCGGGTGAAGCTGCCAGTTTTTTGGAACAGGACAGCTTATAGACCCAGAAAGTTTCACTATCAGCTGTTTCCTTGTTCGTAATAAAGCGAACCCTCCCGGAATTTCCTCATCATGGCTGCTCCTACTGTCTTGCCGAATAGTGCCTACATAAAGAAAGAATACGTGCCCGATGCGGACATCAATGTTCAGTCCCCCAGGACAGCAGCCTGATGCTCGAATCGTTAGGCCGTAATTTCTTCTTTCGTATTATGAAACATACGAAACTTTTCTGTTGTATTATAATTCAATGAAGTATGCTTTCTCTCTTTTCCGCTTAGGACTCTGAGAGCTAGTGCTAGATAATTTTAGTTCATTCTAGTGCAACTTGGTTCACTGCATTTTATTTTTTAGTTGCAGTTCTTGCATCGACGCACGCAAGTTGGCGAATGACTTTTATTGCCTTCCACATCCGGGCTCGCAGCCAACCAGGGCTGCCAGCCGAGAGCGGTGGACGCAGCTATGTCCAACTATATGCATACGATACATTTCTTATGGATGCTATTAGTTCGCTGCCTTAGCACATCGCGTATAGCGTGCTTTTTTAATGTCCACCACTGCGGCTGTTGGACTTCCATAAAAGTGTATCTCACATATATTTTATAGTATAGCCACTTTTCGGACGCCTGGACTGAAACTGCCTGCCTCTGCATCATGTTCAGCGGAACACGTGACTCGTCTCCGCATGTGACTTGGCCCGTTAGAGCCATGGCTTGGCGTCCGCCAACATTTGGTATGCCGATACGTTCTTTTCTTTTGTCTTCTTGTTTTTTCGATCCTCGCCTGCGCACCACGCTTCTGACTACCCCATTTTCCGTTGATGAATTGGCGATGCCAGCACGTAACTCACTCTGGACACCAGGAATTCGGACAAAGCGCGGCGAGTCGCTGATTAGGCGTGCGCGGCGCTATGTAACGTCCCCACTTCTCGCCTCTATTTCGTCCTTCGCGCGGGAAGACGGAGCAGTGTTTGTGGGTCCTTGTGGGCTCTTTGCTTATCGGGCTCGCCTTAATTGGTTTGACCCAGATACGTACGGAATGGCTCGTTCGCCTTCCTATACGCGCTCGCGGCCACCTGTGTGGCTTGGCACGGCGGATGCACGAATTCGCCGGCACAAGCAAGAGTGGCTACGCGATTGTTGGTGGCCCGAATGCATTCGACTCTGGCTGCTGCCGATCATTTGCCAGTGGGCGTATGTGTATTTACTAAGGAGTCGTGACTTTCTTTGCCTTTGTTCTTCCAGAGGGCCTGTGCATCTTGTGAGCATTCAATTACCGCATGGCGATCCCAATTCCACAGTCAGGCTTACCAATGCACGTCAAATAGTGAGTGCCTGGTGGTTTCTGCTTGCATTTGTTTGCATCCGCGCTGTTCATAAGCGAGGTATAAGATGTGTTGCGAAACGTATAGTTACTTATTTTCGCAGCATATGCAGAGCCCCTTTTTAATCAGAAGCCCACTCGATAGTGTCATCTGTACACTCAGCTATTTTACAGTGTCGAAATTACATTATTGTCCCAAACATGATTAGGTGTACAAAACTCTTGCTTTCACGCTTGTTAATTTTCTGGCATCGTTGCACCTAGTAACACTATATGGGCTCCATGGTTACATTCGCTACACCAGGTGGTATGCAGTGTACAAGTGGGGACCGCGTTTATAAAAGCGGCCTTGAAACGTGTCATTACAAGCATAGCCTGTTCCGCACGGGACGTTGCGCAGATAATTTTTACGGGCAGTCATCCTGTAATGCAGTAGGACAGCTTTCTTGCCGACATTCATTTTGTGTTTATGGGAAGGTCTGCTCTCTAAGGCCTTTATGTTCAAATGCCGACAGATACCATAAATACTGGAATTAACCGAAACGAGGCGGCTGCTATCACCTGTACCCTGACGTATTTTCATATCCTTCATCGATTATGTGCCTCACGATGTCATTTACGCGAAAGTAGTACGGTAAGTCCAGTTTTTGAATACCCGCCGTGGTTGCTTAGTGGCTTTGGTGTTGCGCTGCTAAGCGTGAGTTCGCGATATCAAATCTCAGCCACGGCGGTCGCATTTCGATCGGGCGAAATGCCAAAACACCCATGTACTTAGGTTTAGGTGCACCTTAAGGAATCCCAGGTGGCCCAAATTAATCTGGAGTCCCCACTACGTCGTGACGCATAATCATTTCACTAGAATAGCAGCTTGGGCTAGTTGTGTTTTTCATACAGGTGTTAACAGCGCGAAACGTAGGGACACGAGACGAGAAGACACCACAGCTCGTGTCCCTTCTAAGTTTTTAGCACCAGGACTCATAATCATATCGTGGTTTTAGCACGTGAAACCACATAATTTAACTTTAAATTTTCCGTTTCTAAAATATTCAGGCCCCCGTGCTTCAACCGCGTCGAGACTGCTCTCCTTCACTGTCTGCGCAGTGGACTGCATGCACTATTTTCCCGCGTGTGACCTCTCGGTGGCTTCTTAAATTGCAGGTTGTGCTCCTTAGCTCTTCAGTGCGCACTGCAGCGATACGTGAGATGATAGTGCCCATTTCCCTATGCAGCTGCTGCACAGCCTCTCGGAATGAATGACGCCTGTTGAAGTGAAGTGGAGTTACCGCTACCAGAACGTATTGGTACCGATCTTCCCCCGCACCATAAAGGTTGAAGGACCATCAGTAACGAGTCTCCTGCTATGCTGTTTCGACAGCACTGGTTTCAAAAGTCATGCAGTGGGTCGCATGGCTGTGCCAATCGCTACAGTGACGCCCAGATGAGGCAGATTCCGACAAACACCAGGCTATATAGCATGGATCCGCCAGCAAGTCTAACATTACTATTACCATCCAGACATGCCCACATGCGTTAAGCATGTCTCCACAACGACGTTGCCTCTTCAGGATGAAGGCTTATACTCCTGAACTCCCTTAGTGACACCGAGTTTCTCAGTGGATCACGACGCTTAGCGTCACTCCGAAGTGCCAAGAGGTGCGTTTGGGCTGCAGGCTGGACTTATCCAGGTGTTGACTTTTATGCTCTGCTTTCCCCGCACGATTAACTCCTGCTGGTCCGGATCACCTTCACCTCGTGGCATACGTTAGCGGCTTGAACGAACCTGAAGCCGAATTCACGAAGCTTTCCGTTCGTAAGTGATTTTTGCAACTAGCCAGTGTCCTTCGCTAATATGTCCAGCATCGCGATTGGCTTGCATTTTCATTTACGGACAATTCTAGCATAAGAGTATTTTTGCCACTACAGGCCCGGAAACGACAAGCCATGTAAGTATCAGCTCAACACACCGTGGATACACTGTTCGCGGTTTTCTATGTGTGCACCCCGCAAAAAGTAAGGGTTGTTACACGCTCCGTTTCCCAAGTGCATTGACAACAAGGAACAACGTGATTGTTGTTCTTGTTCAGCCATTAAGAAAATCCCTCTTTTTGAATAGTGACTAGGTTCTAAGGAGATGGCCTCTAACGGTATAGCACCTAGCCTTTTGTCAGCATGCGTGCACGGCAAAATTAATGGGGTGCAGCGAGGGTTTCTCAATAGGCGTAAACATCCATATAGAAATTTTCCTTTGCGAATTTGTACTATGGGAGAAAACGCACCCTAACGCATTATTCGGTACTCTGTTGTGGGCGTATGTAGCGTTGGTAAACAGTAGAAAAGCAGGCTCTTCGGTTGTCTAATATTTGAAGCTGCGTGAACCTTGTTCTCGCCTTCGGCGTACCCTTCGCGTAGATTCCGACTGCGCACCCAGGGCTGCTCCTTCCAATAAGGAGCCGGTGCGCGATTCCGTTTAGAGCGCGGCGAGGCGGAGGGGCCGCGGAGGGGGGGGTAGGGCTCATCTACCAGCGATGTAGAAGCGCCAGCCGGGGCAGCTCCGGCTTTCCCTTTGGCGATCAGGCATAAAAGCTGGGAAGCAAAGGGGGGTCCCCATTGTCTGCGCGTAATTGAGTTTGGGAACCGGGTCAACGGAATCGGCTAGCTTCTGGCGCTGGTGTCCGGCTGAGTGACGACAGCGGCTGTAAGAGCGCAGCCACAATTATCGGCCTTCCGTGCTCGAATCAATGGCGTGGTCGACGACGATGGCACAGCAGTCCGCCGCACTCGCCGAGTATTTTCGGTCGCCGGCGCGGTCTGGAGGCGCAGGTATGCTAGCCGCTGAGAGCTGGGCGCCTGGCTCGTTGGCGGTGCAGCGCTGGGAAGCGGCGACGGCGCACCTACAGGCCACTTCTCGCGCCGCGGTGCTCGCCATCTTTGAACGAGAGGGGGGGCCGGGAACCACCGTCGTCGTCGCTGCCGCCGTCGTTGTACGGAGACGTCCGGCCCAACGGCGGCAGCGGCCGTATTTAGAAGCCCGTTAACCCGGATTTCTGTAGATATGACACTCCGGTCGCGGGGTGGCGGGACCAGCCTCGTGCGAATAACCTTGCCGCTCGTCGATCGGCGGTGTTGCTTCCGGGATGGGCGCGCGTTTTTGGCGGAGTCGTGATGTGGACGCGCTCGTCGTCTATGCGTGTGCCCGTTGTCCACGACACTGCGCGACAGTCCGGTTTGCACCGCCCACGCTGGGCCAGCTGAACCGGCACCGCTGGCCCCGTCAAGGACCGGGAGTGCAAGCATTAAATGTGCAGAGCACGCACATGCTACGCCCGTTTGCATTTCATTGCGTGCCAGTGTGCGGTTCTTGGGCGATGCACATTGTTTGTTGATTTGTCTGTCGTCGTCTCAGCTGAGGGCCGACCGAAGACTTGCTCCGTTTACTTCCTGCCGGACAGACGCACACGTACTGCGGCCATCGCTGTGTCTTTGACCCAACTTCGTGCGTGAAAGGTTGTCCTATTGTTGCACCGGTTGTAATCGTTACCTTGTTAAACATTACAGCGCAAAATAGAGAGAGGTAAAGCTCTTTAATTATTGAAAATCAGAGGCGTTACCCGGCGCATGATCGCCTACATTCTACTCTGTAGGGAATAGGACAGAGGGGAAGAAAGGTCTCAGAAGACAGTGGACAGAAAAATCGAAAAAAATATTAATAAAAATAAGGAGAAAAAAAAGTGTAGATCTAGTACGCTCATCAGCAGCTGAGTAAGTGTCCTGGGGGATGAAGGCAACTCCTCTGCACATTCGGAACTACATCCCAGGAATAGACTTCAAGAAAAACATGCCCCAAGCAGCTATAATACAGACAGCACTGGCTTACATGAGCGTATACAGTACCCTCCTACGAGGCACATATTTAATGACTGCTCCTCTACACAGCATAGCTCTTTTGCGGTCGTTTCGTTCCTTCCACAGGCCAGACATTTTCATGGAGTATGGAGAAAGTAATGCCATCAATATCGGCCGAGCTGTACGCGATGAAACAGACGATGCAATACATACTACAGCAACTACGCCAACAATGGACAACTTTCACAGATTGAAAAGAAGCATTGCAAAGCCTTTGCACGAAAACCGCAGTGTCAAGAAATTACATTTTGGTGCATGACATATAATACCTACACCCCTTGGCATCTAACGCTGGACATGTGATAGCATTCAAGTGGCTTCCAGGACTTCACAGAACACCTTGCAATGAAAAGGTGGATGAGACAGCCTGTAAGGGCACGATAACATAAGATATATAAAAATGTATTTCACTTATATTGAGGCTTCAGCTTTGGCAAAACGTCATGTGCTCACGGAAAGGTACAGAAGCTCGTCTTAACTTCAGGCAACTACAGTTTTATTGCGATAGCACTTATGTGTACACTCCAGATGCATTTCCGCCATCACCGTCGGCGCGCCAGTATGTTCCGTATAAAGACCAAGTCCGATAACAGCCCGGCCGCGAGCAGTATATATGCTGTCAGTGCGAGTGCATGAAATCGTGTGAGTGTGAGTCGGGAAGGATTGCGGCTGATTCGTGCGCGCAAGTGATGAAGGCGGGGAGGTAGCGCGTCGTATTCCATCGCGCACAAGGTAGCAGGGGGGGGGGGGAGGGAAGGCGGGGGAGAGGGTTCTACTACGGCGGCGGCTGCGTATGGCGTGGCTGAGAGCGGCTGAGCGCGGCCGCGCGAGCCCTATCTTAAAAGCCATTTGCGCTGGGCAGGGTTGCCAAGTCTTCGGAAAAAAGAAGTAGCTGAAAAATTCCATAAAGAAGCTTAGAGAGTCGCTAACTGAGGCAAAAGCTTTGTTAACGCGAAAGCAAATATATGGACACTCCAGGCGCATTTCTGGCGTCGGCGTCGCCGTTGTGTTCCGTATAAGGTCCAAGGGCGATAACATCGTCTCCGTGCGCCGTATGCTGTGTACGAGTGAAAGAGTGTGAGGGTGAGCGCGCTAAGAAGGAAAACAGGTAGAAAGTGCGCCGTCTACCGTCGCGCGCGAGGCACCGGGGGGAGGGGAAGGAGGTGGCGTTTTACTCCAGCGGCTGCTGCGTATGGCGCTGCCCGGCGCGGTCGCGCGAGTCCTATTTTGAAAACGATCTGCCATGCCTACAGAGTCTACGTTAAGTGCAGGCTCATATCTTCGTGGGTGCTAGGTTCTGGCCGCTTAGTTGGCATTGAAGCGAGAGGCAGCACGCAGGTCAGTTTGCTCGCTGCTGCTGTCGCGCTTCCTGTCTGCAGCGTTTTGACAGCGAGTTTCCGCGGTTATCGAGTGAGACGTGTTCATGTTTGCTTGTGGGCGCAGGCATGCTTCTTAATTTAGTTAGTAAGTGAATGTTTACAAGTTTATACGGCGATAAATCTACTTTCCTTATTCGATTAGCTGTCTACTATAATTTGCTTTCACAATCGATGCTTGGTCTCTAGGGCGAGACGGCGTCTATTTTAAAGGTAAAATCTTTAAGTGGCTCGTTGCGCGAATACCGTGAAAACAAAAACGTTACGTCTAGTATAGTTGTAAGGAAAAAAAAACACGTCACTTTTTCTCCAAGCGAGCGGCGGGTGGAGAAGGGAACGAGCGGCGCGCAGACAGAAAGACAGGTGTTGCGTCGCTGACGTCACGCTGCGGCGGTTGTGGTGACAGTCGACTGCCAAGCGAAAGAGACGGCGATGGAGGACGCTTGCCCGGGGCCCAGCGGTTTGCGCGGCAGGCCTCGGAAGTACGCTATGGCTGAGGATGCTCGCCAAGACGAGGTGCGACCTGCGAAGCGGCGGGAGCAAGGCGCTCGACCGCGAGTACTGCTTTTCCCTACTGAGAGGATACAACGTAATTCTATTCAGCTTATGTTACAAATTTGTAACACTTACGTTGGCGACAAGCATGCTGCACCTTTAAGTAGTGCATTAGCTGCTCGCACGTGTCGTTGATGGATGGATGTTTTGGGCGTCCCCTTTAGAACGGGGTGGTGGGTAGCGCAACCAAGCTCTTGCTATTATACTGCCTAATGTCCTACCTAGGTTAAAAAAGAAAAGAAAAAACCTATGAACTCCCCCAACCAAATTTTCTGATCCCCTATTGTGAACTTTGCTTTTGTACGTCTCCGTCTTTTTTCGTTTCCCTACTTTTCTTCCACCAATCCTCCAGTCGCCTCGTAATAATGCCTATTGCGGACATGTCTGCTTTTCCACTGCTCTCGGTGAACCCAAGGACTAAGGAGGCTGTTACGTTTCGCCTACGACGCGTGGTATAGCCGGCGCGGATGCAATGGACGCCGGGCTTCGTTCAAAGCGGCGGACATTTTGGCCCGTTCGGAGCTGCCGCAAAGCCTCCCCGCCAAGCGCGTCCAGGCATGTTTCAGTGCCACGTGTCTTCGTGTGTGCATGTGTGTGTGTGTGCCCACGCTTGTCAAAGCGCGGCAGCCGGGGAGAGGAGCTCCCCAAGTGTGAAGCGAGGAGGTCTGACCGGCGCCGGCCCGGCTGATGCGTCACTACACTCGTCTGAACATGTCTCTCAGCTCGTCCGTGCCTCGCTGTCACGTGGCCTCGTCCCGTGACGTTCCCTCTTGCCCTCAACTCCGAGAGTATAAGAGCATCTGCCCCCGGACGCCAGGAGAGAGGCTCCGAATTCTTCCGTCGAGAAGCGTGCTCTCCCGTCTCTCCACTTCGGTCGACCTGACCGGCCGCTCTTTTGCGATGCTAGAATAAACAAGTTGTTCTGTTAGCAGTCGACTCATGCTTTGCCAGGACCTTCGGATGCTTCCAGTTGTGCCCCAGGCCGCCAGGCCAACGCTACCCTTGGGGCTTGCGACCCAGTTGCAACAACTCGTGTCAGCGGTCCGATTGCAACAACGGGCGACAGCACAGAGATTCCAACAAGGCCAGTGGTGCCTACATCGACCGCTGGTCAGATATTTTCACATTCTAATAAAACATGCTCCATCGTTTCCCTAGCTTTATCGCAGCCAAGCACATGCTTCTTCTTCCTTCTTATATCTCGCTTTATATGTGCGTAGTGTTCTAAGGCAGCCTGGTCTCGCTTCGAAAAGTAATGAGCTTCCCGTTGAGTTATCATAAATTGTTTCTTTCCTGGTTCGTTTTTCCCTCTTAAGTAGTTACTCATGGCAGGTTTCTTTTCCATTGCCGCCACCCACGAGATTATTTCAGCCTCTCTGACTTTCCACTTGACCTTCTTTGTTGCTGTGTTGCCCACCCTACAGGCCGCATACTTGCTGGTAAGCTTCCTAGTTCTTTTCCTCCACTGTGAATCATTGTTTTTTTCTGTACAAATACTTCAACACTCTACCAGCCCATTTACTTTCTTCCATATTCCTCAATCGTTCTTCATAATCAATTTTACTGTGAGCTTCCCTCACTTCAAAACTAGTCCAGCCCATATGAATGAATGAATGAATGAATGAATGAATGAATGAATGAATGAATGAATGAATGAATGAATGAATGAATGCTTTATTTAGACAACACATTGTCTGGGATGTAGGGGCTAAAGGCAGATGCAACTGCCTGACAAAGACCCCCCTACCCGTACATTGCTCAGGGAGTGGAACATCATGAAAATACAGTTCACCCTGCACAGCTTCATTTGTAGTCTTCCCGTGAGCGCCCAATGCGAGGCGTCCCACTGACCTTTGGTTGCCATCGAGTCCTAATTGTACCCCTGATTTCAAGCAAACAACTGCATTTCCAAAAGTAAGTCCTTGAACCGTTACACCTTTCCACATACCCCGGAGCACCTCGTAATTATTGTGTCCCCATAGCACTCTGTCCTTCATTATGGCTGCATTTCTCTTCCCCTTTACTGTTATTGTTTTTTCCTGTGTTTTCATATATCTATTGCCTTCGTTTATCCATATACCAATATATTTATATTCTTTTACCCGAGGCATTTCCTGGCCTTGTATTGGCACTGTCTGTTCACTGTTTTCATTGAATACCGTAACAACTGATTTTCTAACGCCAGACCTAAATTCTCGCCTTCCTATTCGCAGATATTAGCCAGACGTTGCAAATCACTTAGCTTGTTAGCTAGCAACACAATGTCGTCCGTATAAAATAAATCTGGAAGCTGCAGCTCTAGTACTGTACCCGCCTATTTGTGCGAGGGATTAAACCCGGTATTACTTCCTTCTGGTGCCCCCTCCATCCTCACCATATACATCATAAACAGTAGTGGGGATAAAGGGCACCCCTGTCTCAGTCCCTTGTTGATATCAACTTTCTCGTCGCTCTTCACCAATTCCCATTCAAAGCAAACTATTTTCTAGGTAAATCTCCTTCAAAAGCTGTAGATAATCTTCGCCTAAGCCTTCCCCTTCCGGATAGCCCACAAAATGTTGCGGTCCACGTTGTCATATACTCCTGTAATGTCTAAAAAGACCACATATAACAGTCTGCTTTCTACTCATGATATTTCAATACACTGAGTAAGAACAAATAAGTGATCATCCAAACGCCTACCTATTCTGAAGCCATCTTGAAGTTCTCTCAAAATGCCATTATTCTCTGCGCATGCTTGCAGATTCAATTTGATTACCTGCATTGTTAATCTGTATATTACCGATGTAATGGTCAACGGTCTATACGAGTGAATTCTATCTTTCTCCCCCTTAGCTTTATAAATTAAATTAATTCTACTTTGTCGCCAAGTGTCGGGTATTCTTCTATCCTTTAAAATTTTTCCACAGCATCCTTACTTTTTGGTCCTAGTTCATTATTCAGCCTAACGGGAACCTCGTCTAGCCCTGTGGATGTGCGCTTAGGAATTTTCTCTTCGCCTTTGTTCAAGTAGAAATTTGTCAGCACCAGCTCCTTTTCCATCTGGTTCTCTTTCATGCGTCACTCTTTCACTTCACACTGCGGCTCGTTGTGTCTTGCAAAAAGTCTGGCCCCTCCGATCGTATAACTTAATGCATTACCAAGTGTGCAGCAGGCTTTCGCCTTCTCGTGTTACAGGAGTGTAATATGCTACCGAACTATTATTTGAGCGGTGACATAACATTCACACGGTGTGATTTACGTACATGCATTTTCTACTTCCGCTGCTTCTTAAATAAATCTAAGCGAAAGGTATACGTGATATCCACTGCTTCTGTTTTTTCATTCCAGAAAGGGGTTGGGGGAGGGGAGTAGGGAAAGGAAGGTGTAAGGGGAAGGATGGCAAGGACGAAGGGTGGTGACAGGAGGTCACTGGTATCATGTGGGAGGAGGAAGCGAGGAGGGCGGGCCTACAGCAGAGGTAATGAAAGAAGTTTCAAGCACTCCGCCGCACGCCACAAAGGGCGAGGAAGAAGCCGATTCCGTAACAGCCAGAGGCTGCGCGGAGGGCCGCTTTATCCTCGATCGCTCCATAGTGAGCTCGGCGAGCAACCCCACAGAACGCACAGGGACGGGTGCAAGTCCTCATTTATGCAAATGCACAGACATGTCATCTGATGGTGTTTCTTCTGCAAGACAACGAAGAAGTTACGACGAAGTTAAGTTCTCTCGTGAGGCACGTGAGGAACGTCTGCATTTTGTCCAGCGAGGCACGTGCTTGCCACATGCGCTTAGGGCTGTAATGTGCTTGCCCTCGAAAGAAACAACGCGTTTTTGTGACTGCGCGTGGGAAATACGCGCACAATGATAAGAGATGAAAACATCGGCAAAGCGACTAAGCAGCGCTGAACTATTCGCCTTTTTCGAAGTTGTGTGGTTCGCTTATGTAAGCACCGGCAGTATCGTAGCCATATTGCTCACTGGTATGAATTTCGGAGTACTTCATGAGCTATAATAAACTTCGAGAAATCTAGCTAGGTAGTGGGCAGAATTTTAAAGCGAAAGCTCGCTACGCTCCCGGATTTGACGTGGCTGACAGCAGCCGGCTCTTGGTCGGTCGACCAAGAGCAGGCTGGCACTTGAAAGTTTAGGACGTACTACGAAATAAACGATGCTTTATTTCCTACGGTTCGGCCGGCCGGGACCGGCCTTCGTCAGAGAACCGTAGGAAAGAAAGCATCGTTTTGTCGTACTTGCCGTTGTGACTCGGGATTGAGGACGTAAGACGAACTCTTGGAGCAGACGAAGAGGAGATGAAAAGCTTTATACAGTATGCACATATATGAATGAATGAATTTATTTCCACAAAAATATACAAGTTTACGGAGGATATAAGGAAAAAAGATGCAAAAGAGCGACTTGACAAGTCCTTAAACCTTCTCGTGACAGCACCAGCAGAAACCAATACATGGCAAAAACGGAGGGTAAGAGAGAAAGAACAAAACAAATTAAAAACAATAAACGTTCTCATACAAGTGTTCATACAGCAAATAACAATAGAAAAAAATACATAACTCAATAAAACGAAAGCCTACTTATACAGAGATTAAAGGCTGATAGGCACCAAAGTAATTTATTAACTTGTTTTTACTGCAAGAAGAAAACATCAATACCATCGTCCATTAACTTATTTAATAATTGCGGTAAAGGGTATGAAAACTTTTGTTTCGCATAGTTGGTACGTGGGTATGGCACAAACCAATATTCCAGAAATCTTGTAGCATAATAGTTTCTATTTTGTGTCAAGTTGGCTATAGACCTGGCGTGGTTAATGTTCTGGCACTCCTTACCGTATGTTAATGCTAAGCGAAAATTGAAGAGATCAGGAGATTTAAGCATCTTTAGGCCTTTAAATAATGAATTGGTTGGAAATTCAAATGGTACTTTGTACACAACACGAATAGCTCTCTTTTGCAGACGAAAAATACGATCAATATTAGTGGCAGATGTTGTGCCCCAAACTAGGCAGCCGTAATTTAGGTGGCAACAAAACAGAGTTATAGAGCAGAAGTTTTACCTTCTGTGGAATCTGTTTAAAGGGACACTAAAGTGAAAAGTGATTTCTTCTGCATCAGTAAATCACCGTTCTACAACACCAAAAACACCACTCTTACAACGATAAGACGTTTGGTAAGCCAGAAAAAGCGCAAGAACCAAATACGGGTGGCGACGCCTACGTACGTTCCCGCACGTGGGGGCTGTGACGTCATGGATTTTGGTGGCATCTTCTAGGGCCTACTAATTATATATAGCGGTACAGATTGACTACATTGTGTTCTAAAGGAACCAAATATTAAACATGCCAAGTTTCAGGAACCCTTATTCAGCCAACGCGGCCCAAATGCGAAAACAAACTTTGGAATCCCTGACGTCACGCTGACGTACCGGCGCTGGCGTTTCGGCGCGAAATTCAAATACTGATACTTGTACCTTCATTTTCTCATCTAATATTCAAACTATTTTCTTGAAATGACTGCCTGCAGGGTTCTCAAACAATGTTTTATTAGTCTAAACTGATTTATTGTTTCCCTTTAGTGTCCCTTTAATAGTGAAAAGAAGACCTGAAACTTGAGAAAGCTTGTTTGTTAAAAAAATAGTATGACATTTCCAAGACGTCATGATCAAAGAAAACGCCTAAGGTTTTAATGGAATTCATGAGCATGATTTTCGAAGAGCCAAGTTTAATGCGATCCTTCAACAGCGCGTTCTTATTTTTGGCATTCCTGTGCAGGTAATAGCAGGTAATAACATACGGGCAGCGGTGCCGAAGAACGCACCAGCTCGACGGGGTGTCTGGTGGCGACTCTCTCTCTCTCTCTCTCTCTCTCTCCAATAATGGGCCGGTTCTGCCTAAAATCCCTTCGGCAGGGACGAGGCAAGGTGGGTGCTGACATTAACCACGTCGCCTTCTTCTTTCGTCGCGGGAAAACTTTAAGCTGCATACCACCGGACTCCACGGCAAGGGATCAGCAGTTCTGTGTGGCTTCGTCGTGGTGCTCTGTGCGCCTAGACTCCCCAGTTCGACACACGGAAAGGGTTCGGCGGTTTCCTGGAACTTTTCAGGTTCTCACAAGCGCAACCACTTCAGAAGAACAAGGTGGGAAGGGTCGAGCGCCCGCTGCCTTGATGATAGTGCGTGCTGAACCTACAAGTGCACACACACACACACGCACACACACACACACGCACACACACACACACGCACACACACACACACGCGCACACGCACACACGCGCACACGCGCACACACACACACACACACACACACACACACACATACACTCTCACTCACTCACGCACGCACACGCACACACACACACACACACACACACACACACACACACACACACACACACACGCACGCGCACATTTTGGGCCAAAGCCCAAAGGCATGTGCATATTACTTTGGGTGGGCCTGCCTGACTCACCGTTACCCGGCACATTCGAAACGAGTTTCCTGAACTATGCCATTTCCTTAACTAGCCTCTTGATTGTGTTATGGAGGTCGTCGAGACAGAAGCAACGACAAGTGCGTGGGAGTCTTTTCTGAGCACTGTAGTCCTCGCACCTATCGCTTTAAATTTGTTCGTTTTTTCATGCTTGCTTCCTATATTTATGTAATAACCCTTTGTTCAATATATTGTTACGGGGATGTTGGGAGTATAGAAAGAATGTATTTACAATACATATACAAGATGAATCAGAGTAGTTAAGATGGCTGACCACCAACAACACGCAGCAGCCAGCGTCTCACGATCTTTTTCTTCCTCTCCCTTCTTTCATCTTTCCGTAACAGGACCCCCGGCGTGGTGAAGCGCCGTCTCGGCGCATGGTAGGCGAAGAATTGCGAGCGAAGTATGGCTTCAGCCGCGAAACGTGCACGACGTCAACAGGTGTCGGACTTGAGGATGCATCATACTGTAGCGGTGAAATCTCGTAATTTACGTCGTTAACTTGACGTAGGACTTCATAAGGCCCTGTGTAGCGAGAGAGAAGATTCTGGGAGAGGCCAACCCGATGACATGGTGACCAAAGGAGCACCCAAGCACCTGGCGCGAACTTAACATCGTGATGGCACCGGTCATAACGATATTTTTGTATATGCTGCGAAGCTAATAAACGACAACGGGCGACTTGACGTGCCATGTGAGCGCGATAGATGACTTCACGAGCGTACTCAGTTGCAACAAGTGGCACAGAAGGGAGGATTGTGTCAAACGGGAATGTTGGGTCGCGACCATACAAAAGATAAAAGGGTGAATATCCTGCGGTGTCACGTTGGGACGAGTTATACGCGAACGTGCCGTAGGCCAGCATGGCGTCTCAGTCGGGGTGATCGTTGGAGACATACATCGACAGCATCTCTGTGATTGTTCGGTTGAGACGCTCCGTAAGGCCGTTCGTTTGTGGGTGGTAGGCAAAACTCCAAGATGTCCCGCCATCGGTGCATCGTGAAATAGTTCGAGAGCGACAGATCACAGATGACGAGGATGGATAAGCAGCAACTCAGGGCCGTCAGGGTCGATATTGCGGCGATAGAGGATGCCGTCGTGCAGCACGAGCATGCGGCACGTGCTGTCACTGCTGCCATATTGCACTCCGGCGATAAGGGACTGTAAGGATTCGTCGCGTTGTTGTTCAGCGCGTATGTCGGTCACGTCAGTAGAAGCCATCACGCAGGCCACCGGATCATGCGCAGTGTTACGTTTCGCCTACGACGCGCGGTATAGCCGGCGCGGATGCAGCGGACGCCGGGGCTTCATTCAAAGCGGCGGACATTTTGGCCCGTTCAGCGCTGCCGCGACGCCTCCCCGCCAAGCGCGTCCAGGCATGTGTGCTTGTCACGCTTGTCAAAGCGCGGCAGCCGGGGAGAGGAGCTCCCCAAGTGTGAAGCGAGGAGGTCTGACCGGCGCCGGCTCGGCGGATGCGTCACTACACTCGTCTCAACATGTCTCTCAGCTTGTCCGTGCCCCGCCGTCCCGTGGCCTCATCCCGTGACCTTCCTTCTTGCCCTCGACTCCGAGAGTATAAAAGCAGCTGCCCCCGGACGCCAAGAAAGAGGCTCCGATTTCTTCTGTTGAGTAACGTGCTCTCCCGTGTCTCCACTTCGGTCGACCTGACCGGCCTCTCTTTTGCGATGCTAGAATAAACAAGTTGTTCTGTTAGCAGTCGACTCATGATTTGCTCGGACCTTCGGATGCTTCCAGTTGTGCCCCAGGCCGCCAGGCCAACGCTACCCTTGGGGCTTGCGACGCAGATGCAACAACTCGTGCCAGCGGTGCGATTGCAACAACGGGCGTCAGCGCTGAGATTACAATAGCAGCAGGATCAGGGGGATCCGTGGGGTGACGAGAGCGGCAGTCAGCGTCCTTGTGGAGGCGTCCAGTCTTGTAATTGACAACAAATGAAAATTCCTGGAGCCGCAAAGCCCAGCGACCAGGCCATTCTGTCAGATCCCGGAGGGAAGACAGCCAGAAGAGTGCGTGGTGGTCTGTAAATACCGAAAACGTGCGGCAATAAAAATATGGCCGGAACTTGGCGACAGCCCAAACTAAAGCCAAGCACTCCCGCTCGGTGATGGAATAATTTCTCTCGGCAGGTGACAGCAGGCGGCTGGCGTAAGCCATCACGCACTCGGTACCATTGTGTTGTTGGACGAGAACAGCGCCGATGCCATGGCCGCTTGCGTCAATGTGGACTTCGGTCGATGCAGATGCATCAAAGTGGGCAAGTATGGGAGGGGTGGTCAGAAACCCGATGAGAGCGGCGAACGCGTAAGCCTGCTCCGCGCCTTATGAGAAGGGCATGTTCTTCTTTAGAAGATCTGTCAAACGCCGAGCAACGCCGGCGAAAGTAGGAACGCAGGCCCACGAAGCACTGCACGTCAGAAGCAGAACGTGGCACAGGGAAACTGCGTACGGCGCGAACTTTTTCCGGATCTGGTTGGACACCGGATGCGTCAACGAGGTGTCACAACACGGTAATCTGACGGCGCCCGAATTGACACTTCGTGGAGTTCAGTTGAAGGCCGGCTTTTCGGAAGACCGCAACAATGGCAGCGAGTCGGGTAAGGTGGCTGTCGAACGTGGGAGAAAAAACAATAACGTCGTCAAGGTAACAGAGACAGCTGGTCCATTTGTGACTTCGCAGAAGAGAGTCCATCATACGTTTAAATGTCGCAGGAGAATTGCACAGGCCAGAGGGCATGACTTTGAACTGATATAAGCCATCCGGTGTGATGAAGGCCGTCTTCTCGCGGTCCATATCATCAACTGAAATCTGCCAGTAGCCGGATTGAAGCTAGATGGATGAGATGTATTTAGCTCCATGCAAGCAGTCCAAGGCGTCATCGATGCGTGGTAGTGGGTAGACGTCTTTTCGCGTAATCTTGTTTAAGGGGTGATAATCGACGCAAAAACGCCAGGTACCATCTTTATTTTTCACAAGCACGACAGGCGAAGCCCAAGGGCTGGCTGATGGCTCGATGACCACTTTGCGGAGCATTTTGTCCACTTGTGATTGGATGACTTCTGATTAGTGGTGAACAACAGATGTTTGGCCTAAAGGCCTGTCGCTGAAATCAAAGATGTCACTGTATGATTGAAGCAGCAGACGTATGTCCGAGGCCTGTGCAGAGGTGACGTCAGGTCAATCATTTTCGCAAAGTCATCCGCTAAGGAACCAGAGCTGTGAGCTGCAATAGGCGCTAATAAACCACTCTCGGCATTCAGACTCTCAATGTTGAATTCGGAACCACTTGAAACGATGGGCAAGGACATGCCGGCCGGAATCACTTGAGGGTACAGGCTGAAATTCAGAAGCGTTAGAACGACGTCGTTATTAGTAACCATCACCAGCCTTTGGGGAACTGCAACGTTCCGGTGAAAAAGCACGTCGATGATAGGGCGAAGCACACATTCACCGTCAGGAACCTGTGGCTGGATGGTCAAAGTGACGTAAGTAACTGCCTCGGAGCATCGGCGAGTTTAGGCAGTTTTAACTGAAGAACGCCGGAAGCGCAGTCGATGAGAGCCAAATGAGTGGATAAAAAATCAAATCCAAGGATAATGTCGTGAGGCCAGTTGTCGATCACAGCAAAGAGAGCAGAAGTAGGGCGGCCGGCTATACTTAAACGCGCAGTACACATTCCAAGAACAACCAGCACGCCGCCGTCGGCCACACGAAGCACTCGGGCCGCTGCTGGGTTGAGGACCTTTAAACGTCTACGTAGGCTAGCACTCATCACAGATACGTGGGCTCCAGTGTCGACGAGTGCTTGGACAGGCACGCCGTCTATTTTAACGTCAATTACACTTCTCCTTGTGTACACAGACAGAGGATTTGCTGAAGTAGTAGACAATGCAGCACGACCTCCGAGGGCTGCATTTCTTAGTTTTCCGAAATGGTGCCGCCAAAAGCCACCGGGGACAAGAGGCTACGTGGCTGCGGCGATAGGGAAGATGGGCTACGTGTTTGCGATGAACGAGACTGGTGTACGCGAGGCGATGATGAGCGATTGTGGCACGTGTTCCTAGCAGAGTTGTCGGCACTGTTATACTCAGTGGTGGGCGAAAACGGCTCAGGTTGGTTGGCGTGCGAGGTGTTGAGGGCCAGGAGTTGCGACAGTATCGGGCGACATGACCAATGCGGCTACAGGTGAAACATATCGGCTGGTCGTCCGCAGTTCTCCACTCAGTCGGGTTGCGATAAAGCGGAGAGAAGCAAAATGATAGACAGTTGGGCGAGTTGGTACGCTAACATGGTCTTGGCTTCAGTTGAGAGTTAGCGCTGGTCCTGTCTGCTCCTTTCTGTGTCCGTGTTCACTTCGCGCTACAAGCCAAGACCATGTTGCGGAGAGATGCGTCGGGGGGGGGGAGCGAAAATAGTAGAAGGGCTTTCTTAGCTCTGGGATGGGCGACAGCGCAGACAGAATGTAAATCAGTGCTTTCAAGTTCCTGGCGAACGATGGCTTGTACGAGTGGGACTGAAAAAGTGGTAGCATCAGGGCTACGCGAACAGAAAGCTGCGGTCGCCATCGCATCCAGTTCACGTCGAACAATTCGCACCACGTCCTCTGATGGCGACGCATGCTGCTGTGTGGGTTGATCTTCACAAGTCGACCTTGCGGCAGCATTGGGAAGTCTGGCGAATGATTGAAAGGCGCATCGGCTTCTGGCCTGCTCGAATTTCCGGAGCTCCTTAATGATAGCATCTACTGTAGAGCAGCTTTTGCACATGAGCAGATTAAAGGCGTCGTCAGCAATGCCCTTAAGCACGTGTCCGACCTCCTCAGCTTCCGTCATGTTGTGATCGGCTCTACGACAAACTGCCAGCACGCCTTGGATGTACGAGACATAGGACTCCGTGGGGTATTGGGCACGGGAGGCCAGTTCCTGCTTTGCAAGAATTTTACGGCCGGCAGGTTTGCCAAACAACTCTGTCAACTTCTGAGTAATACTTGTTGGGGGGCTAGTTAGTGCATGTTTCCAGAAGAGGGTTATAGTGCCGAAAAAACACAACACACAGCAAGCGAGACGGGACAGGCGCAAACTCAATCGGCATTCCACTGTCCACTCAGCTGGCATTGCGCCTGTCCCGTCTCGCTTGCTGTATGTTGTGTTTTTTCGGAGCTATAACCCTCTTCTGGAAACTGTCAACTTCTCTTTGCATTGGTCCCAGCTGGTTAGCTCCTCTTCGTGGTTTTCGTACAACACCATTGCCATGCCTCTTAGGTAGAACAACAGGTTAGCTAACATAAACGTAGGGTCCCATCTGTTGATTCCACTCACGCGTTCGCACACAGCCACCCACTCTTCAAGGTCGGCGCTATCGGTCGCGCAGAAAGTTCCAGTATCCTTGGGTTGCACAACCACAACCGAAGGTGACAGGGACGTAGCTGGCGACAGTGACGTTGGAGGCGGCAACAATGTTGATCCCGCGTGCTCACCGTCATTCATGGTGGACGGTGATGCGACGTCCTCTGCGGAGCTCTGTTTCCAGCCGTGGTACACGGCACCTCCACCAGTATGTTACGGGCATGTTGGGAGTACAGAAAGACTGTATTTACAATATATATACAGGATGAGTCAGAGTACTTAAGATGGCTGAGCACCAACAACACGCAGCAGCCAGCGTTTCGCGATCTTCTTCTTTTTCTCTCTTCTTTCATCCTTCCGTAACAATATTATCCAGCAAGCCGATCGAAAGAAACAATCGAATGAGTTAGGCGCCCTGCCACACTATCAGAAAAACGCGCGGGGTGGGCCGGCGGCGGCCAAACGCGTGCTTTTGTGCCGCGGGACGGATTGGTCTTGGAAGTGATCTCTCGCGGCCTATGTCGCGATCGGAGGGGACCAATGAGAGCGACCTCTTTAGTGACGTGGGCGCGGGAAACTTATCATGCGGACCCGCCCGACCAATCGAATCGAGCTTGCGTCTGTTATCAGTCCAGCGACTCGTTTCGCACTATCATCGGCTCGCTCCAGCTCTCACTCGCGCTTGTTTTGGTTAATAATAATAATAATAATAATAATAATAATAATAATAATAATAATAATAATAATAATAATAATAATAATAATAATAATAAGTACTTTATTTTTATATGTATTTATTTCCGAGCGAGGGGAGACTGGGCAAAAGGCTGACAGAGGTCCCACACCCCACAGTTACAACAGCGGTTATAATCAGTACAAATGAATGTATATAAAACGTACATGCATTTCGCACAAGAGAGCAGGAGTTCAGTAATAAAAATGATTACAATATTTGCTCATTGGAATGAGGAAGTCGAATAAACATTAGCACAAATGCGATCTATATGCACTATTTGTTAGGTCATACAAGCATAGATACAGATGCAATAAAATGAAAATATCAATAATTAGTGAAAGCAAATGTCATCGGCGAGTAATAATGCATTAAGCTCTTTTTCTGTAGGAACTTTCTGAAGCTTTAAAGTTAACAGTTCTCCTACCTTGTTTAATATTTCTATCGACTGAAATATGAATGTTCGTTTACCATAATTTGTTCTTGTTTTCGGTAAGTGTCTGGTATCCCGGCGTAGTGAAAAAGAGGTAATTCATCGTTCTCTATTTCGGTGAACAATTTTCGTTTATGTATGGTGATCAGAAGTTTCTTATAATATATTCTGTCTGCTCGAAGAAGGATCGAAGTAGTGTTGAAATAATGGAGCTGTTTCAATGTCTACAAAACGGCCATGGTAATTGCAGTATATACGAATGATTCTTTTCTGTAAAAGAATTAACTTCTTGTAGTTTGTTTTTGAAGTTGTTCCCCAAACCAGGACCCCGTAGCAGAGTTTAGATTAAAGGAGAGCATTGTATAACTGTTGTTTGAGCCAAAGCGGAATCAGCTGCGTTATCCTATTAATGATACCGACATATTTAGAAAGGTCATTGCATAGCATCCTTATATGCGAGCTCCAAGATAAATGTTCATCAAACCATACGTCTGAGAATTTTTCTTCTTGGACATGGTTAATTGCCGTAGCATTGTAATTAATGTTAATGTAATTGGGTATGTTCTTGTTACGAGCCCTGAATAAAATGTATGTTGTTCTTGCAGTATTTAATTCAAGGCTATTTTCACTCAATCAAACTGATAAGCGATTTAGATACGCATTAGCGCTGACAGAAAGTTCAGAAGTGTCATTGGATGTAAAAAACAAGTTGCTATCATCGGGATACATTGCCAAGCCAGGTGAGTCGGGTATTCGTACAATATAATTTACATAAATTCAGAACAATAGTGGGCCCAGTTTTGAGCCCTGAGATACACCCTGTTTTATAGGCGAAATGTCAGCGGTAATAGAATTTATCTGAACAAATTGGTTTAGATTCGTTAAATAACTTCTTATTAAATCATTAGCGACGTCGCGTATTCCGTAGATTTCTAGTTTATGTAATAATATTTTATGATCGATCGAGTCGAAAGCCTTCCGCAAATATAAAAAAAGGCCAAGTGTAACCTTCTGTTTTTCGATGTTCTCAATTATTTTATCTTTGATATCTAGAAGGGCTTGCTCTGCTGACTCATTCTTTTGGAAACGATATTGGTATTTTGAGATTACATTGTGTTTAGTCAAGAAAGACCACAGCCTGTCAACCGCGACGCTTTCGAAAAGCTTTGAAAATATATTTAAGACCGATATTGGTCTGTAATTCGAGACTTGATGTTTCGCACCACCTTTGTGGATTGGCGTTATGCGAGCGGTTTTTAGCGCATCTAGAAAAATTCCTGAAGATATTGACAAATTAACAATGCAAGCTAGAACTACACTTATTTCGCTTGAGACATATTTGGTCGGTTGCGGTTGAGTTCCGTCAGGTCCTGCCGAGGCTGTGCTCTTCATTTTGTGTATCAGATTTTGCATCTCAAAGCTATCTCGAACGGTCTCGTTTGCGCTTGTCTTGGTTTTCACGGTTTGCGATTGTTTTTACTACGGTGAGTCTAAACCGCGACGTCGAGATGGGAAGGTTTCTGTAGACAGTGCGCCATATCCGATTGAAGTGGAGGCGACACCCAGTACCTCATTCTACTTGTCTTTTGAATGTGGCGATGACGAAAGAGAAAGGAGCGCGCCAACATAATTATGATCAGTGGAAACGAAGTTGTTATCTATACATAAGACATGACTCGTGTAAGTACGAAGGCTGAAGAACGTAAACACAGCGCCGATCTGCCATGAGATGAAGGAAAAGCGGGCGACATATTGCGCTTACATGCGGAGTAAGAGAGAGGAGGCGAGATTTTCATGTTTTCACGTGACTGCAGCAGCTGCGTTTCAACGGCGGTGGCGCACCACGCGCGTTTTTCCGCTAGTGTGACTAATTATTATTGCGATGGCAATTATGTGGACAAAAGGATAGACAGTTGGGCGAGTTGGTATGGTAACATGGTCTTGGCTTGTAGCGCGAAGTGAACACGGACACAGAAAGGAGCAGACAGGACGAGCGCTCTCAACTAAATTTTTATCAAAACGAAGAACATATATATAGGTGATTGCAAAAACTGCAGCATAAGAACATTACAACGTAAAAAACAAGACAAGGTAAAAAAAAAGACATCAGTTACACATATCAGGAGGTATGGAAGTCAAAGAAGGAAACAAAAAAAAAAGATCTCTTCAGATTAGTACACGTATTGCGAAGGTACTGAAATTCGCAATCTAACAGAGACAGCGATGCATGGCTAACGCAAGTGTCTCCTAATCTTTTGATGTGGAATGCCTCGATAATTTCCCGTGTAGTTTGGCATTTGTGTCTGGAAAGAATTTTTGTGTCTTCAAAGAAAGGTTTACAACCACAATTGAAACAGTGTGACGCTAAATGTGATGCATTAGGATTGTTTAGTGAATGTTTGTGTTCTTTTAGTCTAACGTTAATGCACCTGCCGCTCTGTCCAATGTAAGCTTTCCCGCACTCGAGTGGAATCTGATAAACTATACCGGTGTTGCAAGGCACTAAAGGTGACACATGTTTAACGCCGCAGTCGTCTTATCTTTTTTTGCCACCCTGTTCAAGTTTCCTATTTATCATAGGGCACATGTTAGACAACTTGCGAGGGGCCGAGAAAACTGTATTGACGTCATACCTATTGGACACTCTAAGTGCATTTCCGCCATCGCCGTTGCCGCGCCAGTATGTTCCGCATAAAGTCCAACTCCGATAACAGCCCGGCAGCGAGCAGTATTCTGCGAGTGCATGAAAGCGTGCGAGTGTCAGTCGAGACGGATGGCGGCTGGATCTCGTGCGCGCAAGTGATGAAGGCGGGGAGGCAGCGCGCCGTATTCCATCGAGCGCAAAGAGGCAGGGCGGGGGGTCGGAGGAGAGGGTTCTACTGCAGCGGCGGCTGCATATGGCGCGGCTGAGAGTGGCGGAGGGCGGCCGCGCGAGCCCTATCGTGAAGGCCATTTGCGATTGGCAGGGTTGCCAGGTCTTCGGTAAAAAAATGTAGCCGAAAAATTTCGAGAAGAAGCTAAAAGAGTCGCCAACTGAGGCAAAAAGCTTTATTAACGCGAAAGAAATTCTATGGGCAATCCAGGTGCATTGCTGGCGTCGCCGTCGCCATGGTGTTCCGTATAAAGTCCAAGGGAGATAACATCGTCTCCGTGATCCATTTGCTGTGTGCAAGTCAAAGCGTGCTAGGGTAAGCGCGCACAGGAGGAAATCAGGGAGTAAGCGCGCCGTCTATCGTCGCGCGCGAGACATCGGCGGGGGGGGGGGGGGGGCGGCTGCTGCGTATGGCGCTGCCCGGCGCGGTCGCGCGAGTCCTATTTTGAAAACGATCTGCCATGCCTAGAGAGTCTATGTTAGGTGCAGGCTCATATCTTCGTGGGCGCTAGGTTCTGGCTGCTTAGTTGGCATTGAAGCGAGAGGCAGCACGAAGGTCAGTTTGCTCGCTGCTTCTGTCGCGCTTCCTGTCTGCGGCGCTTTGACAGCGAGTTTCCGCGGTCATCGAGTGAGACGTATATGTTTGCTTGTGCGCGCAGGCATGCTTCTTAATTTAGTTAGTAAGCGAATGTTTACAAGTTTATACGGCGATAAATCTACTATCCTTATTCGATTAGCTGTCTACTAATTTGCTTTCACAATCGATGCTTGGTCTCTGGGGTGAGACGGCATCTTTTTTAAAGGTAAAATCCTTAAGTGGCTCGTTGCGCGATTGCCTTGAAAACAAAAACGTTGCGTCTATAGTATAGTTGTAAGGAAAAAAAACAAACACGTGACTTTTTCTCCGCGCGAGCGGCGGGTGGAGAAGGGAACGAGCGGCGCGCAGACAGAAAGACAGGTGTTGCGTCGCTGACGTCACGCGGCGGCGGTTGTGGTGACAGTCGACTGCCAAACGAGAGAGACGGCGATGGAGCTTTACGATGGAGGACACTTGCCCGGGGCCTAGCGGTTTGCGCCGCAAGCCTCCGAAGTACGCTACGGCCGAGGATGCTCGCCAAGCGAGAAGCGAGGTGCGACCTGCGAAGCGGCGGGAGCAAGGCGCTCGACCGCGAGTACTGCTTTTCCCTGTTGAGAGGATACAACGTAATTCTATTCAGCTTATGTTACACATTTGTAAGACTTACGTTGGCGACAAGCATGCTGCACAATTAAGTGGTGCATTAGCTGCTCGCACGTGTCGTTAAGAGAGTACGCGTAAAGCGCCATACGTGTACTTCACACTGTGGCTCGTTATGTCTTGCAAGAAGTCGGACCCCTCCGATCGTTCATGGTTATATTGCGCTCAGTTTTACACAGACGATATTAAGTGAAGGACGGGACGTGGACGGACGTAGCGCAATCCGTCCACGTCCCGCCCTTCACTTACAGGAAAAGGCAGAAAAGACAGGAAAAAGAAAAATGGAAAAAACGCGTGGTATTGCCTTACATCCATGGCTTGTCACATAGGATAAAAAAGACAGCCCAACGCCATGATGTTCAAGTTCTGTTCTCCGCCCCACAAAAATTAAAAGGCTTGTGCAAGAAGGTGAACGCAGGATCCAAAGAGGCCAATCCTAGTGCTACAGTCTGTGAGACCAAGAACGTGAAAAAGTACGTGGAATGTGCTACTTCAGTTGTTTACCAAATCCCACTAGATTGCGGGAAAGTATACATCGGACAAACTGGACGTTGTCTAAATGATAGGTTACGGGAGCACAAATACACGTGCCAGCTTCTGACAGCACCTAGCAACTTGGCTGCACATTGCAAACAATCCAAATGCTCTCCGCTACTAGAAAGCACCACAGTCATTGGCACATCAAAAACAAAAACGGAGCGAGAAATATGGGAGGTGCTTGCGATAGCTAAAGAAACAAAAGATATGTGCGTAAGCACTCCGTCCATCGCGCTTACCGAAGCTGAGGTCGAGTTTGCCAGGGTGAACGGGTGCAAGTGAACGGTGTATGCCTGACCCGAACTATGATCACATGTCGTCACCTTGTCATATCTTTTTATATCCCCTCCCCCCGCGCCATATCTCCTTGCATATAAGCGCGTTCTTTAACAGCATTAAACAGTTGGTAGTTTGCTTTACGTCGGTCCACGTCATGTCCTTCACTTAATATCGCCTGTGTAAAACTGAGCGCAATATAACCATGAACGTTCACCAACTAGCCCCCTTCATTGCTTTACCCTCCGATCGTATAACTTGATGCATTACCAAGTGTGCAGCAGGCCTTGACCTTCTCGTGTTATATAGAAATGTAATATGCTGCCGAACTATTATTCGAGCGGTGACATAACAGTCAGATCATGTGATTTACGTACGTGAATTTTCTACTTCCGTTGCTTCTTAAATAAATCTAAAGGAAAGGTATACGTGATATCCACAATCTTGATTGTAAACTGCGATACTTGGTGTACTGCTTCTGTTTTTGCATTCCAGAACGGGGTTGGGGGAGGGGAGTAGGGAAAGGAAGGTGTAAGGGGAAGGATGGCAAGGACGAAGGGTGGTGACAGGAGGTCACTGGTCTCATGTGGGAGGAGGAAGCGAGGAGGGCGGGCCTACAGCAGAGGTAATGAAAGAAGTTTCAAGCACTCCGCCGCACGGCACAAAGGGCGAGGAAGAAGCCGATTCCGTAACAGCCAGAGGCTGCGCGGAGGGCCACGTGATCCTCGATCGCTCCATAGTGAGCTCGGCGAGCAACCCCATAGAACGCACAGAGACGCTTGCAAGTCCTCATTTATGCAAATGCACAGACATGTCATCTGATGGTGTTTCTTCTGCAAGACAACGAAGAAGTTACGACGAAGTTAAGTTCTCTCGTGAGGCACATGAGGAACGTCTGCATTTTGTCCAGCGAGACACGTGCTTGCCACACGCGCTTAGGGCTGTAATGTGCTTGCCCTCGAAAGAAACAACGCGTTTTTGTGACTGCGCGTGGGAAATACGCGCACAATGATAAGAGATGAAAACATCGGCAAAGCGACTAAGCAGCGCTGAATTATTCGCCTTTTTCGAAGTTGTGCGGTTCGCTTATGTAAGCACCGGCAGTATCGTAGCCATATTGCTCACTGCTATGAATTTCGGAGTATTTCATGAGCTATAATAAACTTCGAGAAATCAAGTTAGGTAGTGGGCAGAATTTGGAAGCGAAAGCTCGCTATCCTCCCGGATTTGACGTGGCTGACTGCAGCCGGCTGCTCTTTCGGTCGCTATCTCAGCGGATCCCCTCCGCCCCCCCCCCCCAAAGAAAACAAGAAAAAGTCCGTGGGTTTACGTGCCAAAACCGCAATCTGATTATGAGGCGCGCCGCAGTGACGCACTCCGGAAATTTGAACTAGCTGGGGTTCTTTAACGTGCGCCTAAATCTAAGAACACGGGTATTTTCGTATTTTGCCCCCATCGTAATGCGCCCGCCATGGCCGGGATTCAATCCCGCGACCTCGTGCTTTGCAACCCAACTCTATAACCACTAAGCAACTAATGCGGGTTATATTTGAATATATACAGAGGAGAAGGCTTATTATATTTTTTAAAAAAGCAAGTGCATGGTAGCCATCATCATCATCATCATCATCATCATCATCATCAGCCTAGTTACGCCCACTGCAGGGCAAAGGCCTCTCCCATACTTCTCCAACTACCGCGGTCATGTACTAATTGTGGCCATGATGTCCCTGCAAACGTCTTAATGTCATCCGCCCACCTACGCGTAAATTTCTGCCGCCCCCTGCTACGCTTCCCTTCCCTTGGAATCCAGTCCGTAACCCTTAATGACCATCGGTTATCTTCCCTCCTCATTACATGTCCGGCCCAAGCCTATTTCTTTTTCTTAATTTCAACTACGATGTCATTTACCCGCGTTTGTTGCCACACCCAATCTGCTCTTTTCTTATCCCTTAACGTTACACCCATCATTATTCTTTCCATAGCTCGTTGCGTCGTCCTCAATTTCAGCAGAACCCTTTTCGTAAGCCTCCAGGTTTCTGGCCCATATGTGAGTGCTGGTAACACACAGCTGTTATACACTTTCCTTTTAAAGGGATAGTGGCAACCTGCTGTTCATGATCTGAGAATGCCTGCCAAACGCACCCCAGCCCATTCTTATTCTTCTGGTTATTTCAGTCTCATGATCCGGATCCGTGGTCACTACCTGCCCTAAGTAGATGTATTCCCTTACCACTTCCAGTGCCTCGCTACCTATCGTAAACTGCTGTTCTCTTCCGAGACTGTTAAACATTACTTTAGTTTTCTGCAGATTAATTTTCAGACCCACCCTTCTGCTTTGCCTCTCCAGGTCAGTGAGCATGCATTGCAATTGGTCTCCTGAGTTACTAAGCAAGGCAATATCATCAGCGAATCGCAAGTTGCTAAGGTATTCTCCATCAACTTTTATCCCCATTTCTTCCTACTCCAGGTCTCTGAATACCTCCTGTAAACATGCTGTGAATAGCATTGGAGAGATCGTATCTCCCTGTCTGACGCCTTTCTTTATTGGGATTTTGTTGCTTTCTTTGTGGAGGACTACGGTGGCTGTGGAGCCGCTATAGATATCCTCCAGTATTTTTACATATGGCTCATCTACACCCTGATTCCGTAATGCCTCCATGACTGCTAACGATTAACAACTAACAATTAACAACTAACAACATTACCAATAATTAACACAACAATAACAACTAACAACTAACAATTATTTCTGATGGTATGGACAGCATGTGTCGAGAGAATAGATATGTTGCTGTATGTTCACCTTGCTTGAAATTTCTTTGCGTGCTTTTTTGATCCTAGAAAAAACGTGCAGACTTCAGTGACCCCTTCTGCAGAGTTTTTTATGAACAGCGTGTGAAATGCATGGTAATGATATGTGTCTCAGTATTAGTTATCTGTTCAGTAGGCAGTGCTAACGACTCGTTCAAAAGAAATTCTTGTAATAATTTACAACATTTTTTAGGTGTGGAAACATCACCACTTGCAGGCAGAGATGATAAATATGTAGATAATTCACTCAGTAACCGAGATGAGGGCAAGCCAGATGCACTCGAGATCATGCTCAGCAGCATTTTACTCTGACTAACGGTAAAATAAATTTAAAAAATAAGAGAGAGAGAGAGAGAGAGAGAGAGAGAGAGAGAGAGAGAGAGAGAGAGACCGCAATTGCGCCAGAAAGGCGAAGCGGTATTAGTGATAGCGAAGTATAAGACAATTACACGATGGAAAATTCCTCACCTTATAAATCCGTGTAAGGGCCGCAGCCCCAGTTTGACAGCCATTATTAAAAAGAAATCCAACTGAGAAGCAATCGCGTTCGGTGCGCTAATTCCGATCACGCTCAACAGGAAATTGTCGCGCCAGCGTACTTTCGCTGGTCGCTACTAGATGACCAGAGGAGGCGATCGCGGAGGTTTGCGGCAGATTTCATACGCGTGGCTGAATAAATTAGGTCAAATGGCCCCGTCCCATGTAAGGCTCGTCAAAATCGTGACAAGTGTGGCCCTTACACGAGTTTAAAGTTAGTTATATTGGCCATATAAATTGTAAACATTCACTTACTACAGTGAACTATCACTTGAGTGATCTAAGGAAATAGTTCACTTAGCTAAAAGTTCACATAGTTGAATATTCACTAAAATATCGAACAGCATAGGCCACAGCAGACAACGAGTCAAAAGTGTGAAACGCAATTTATGGGGTTATGTACATCAATATACTGGGTGTCCCAGCTAACTTTAGCCAAGGTTTAAAAATATGCCAATGCCACATAGCTGGGCAGAAGTAAGGTAATGTTGTTTGCCGTCGCTTGGAGATACTCGAATGATTTCTTGCTCATTCCGTCTAATTAGATAATTAGTGTTAATTATTCAGGTTATCAAATATTATATTTTGATTAAAATTGTCAGAGAGAAAACTGTAGAGCATCATGAAAAACTCCCGATACAGCTTTCTGTTGCTCAATACGTGCTACATAAAAGTGTTTTCCGAGCGTGAAAGAAGCCCGCAAATGCATGCAACATTGCCGCGCGACTGGCCGGTCGAGGCACTTTGCGTGTATTCCCGAGCTTCTTTCACACTCGAAAAAACTTTTGTGTAGCACGTATTGAGCAATAGAAAACTGTATCGGTAGTTTTTCATTTTGCTCTACAATTTTTTCATTGACACTTTTCATCTTATATATAATACTTTAGAAGCTTATAATTAGCTACGACTGACTATCCAGTCACGCGTAATGAAAAAACATAATTTGAGTATCTTCAAGCCATGACAAACGACATCACCTTGGTTCTGTCCAGCCACGTAGCATTAGCATATTTCTCAATTCTGGCTGAAGGTTGCTGAGGCACCTTGCAGGTATACGAAGTGCGTAACAGTTACGTTGGTGCCTTTCTCATTTTGAAAAAAAAAGTTCCGTAATTTGCATTTGCACTGGTGCTCTTGGAGCGCTAGAAGTAACACACCTGTCCAGAGAGTCTATGTGTTTGTGCACTTCTTCTGGCACAGTTTGTTGCAGAGACACGAAGTCTCGCAACAGTCCAAGCCACCCTACAGCCTCGGCTTGAGTTGTAGTATTTGAACCTGCCTCTGCCATTGCATCTTCCTCGTCGCGCTCTTCTTCGAGAAGAGCACTGGAAACAATTTCCAAATATAATAATTCAGCACGTATAATGAGCTCACTGTCACAGCACATAGGCTTCAAGCGTAGTGTTGCTGTCAACATCCAGCTGGTGACAGACCTCTGTCTACATCCCGGGGTCGATCACCTCGTTGCGCTGTTCCTCTTGCTTGCTTTCGCCGCATAAGAGGGAAGGCCGGACTTATGCCAGCAGTTTCTAATTGTATCAGGTGTTACTGCCCAACAGGATCCTCAAGTTCGTTCAGTCTAAATATTCGCTATTTAGCAAATTGTTTGACTGAAAGATTTTTGCATAGAATGCATAGGAAACCTACCGGGGATTTTGTAAAAGTTCGTTACTCTGACATATTCATTAAACCGAAGTTCATACAATTAAGAGTTTACTGTAAATAAAATAAGAATCACAGTGTAATGCACCGACCATATAAACCTGGAGATATCTGACTGGATTACTACGAGCACTCCCTGTCACAACGCTGACATTATGATGAACGCCGGCAGCGGGGGCCAATGGTTCGCAGAGCCGCGACATTCACCGTGACTCCGCAAAATAGATTCACCATCATCATCTGCCTATTTTTACGTTCACTACAGTACGGACTCTGTCAGTGATCTCCAATTATCACTCTTTCTGAACTTAAACTACGCTATCTGCAACGCTAGGGGCGCGGAAGGACCGCCCGGGAAGGAAGACAGAGCGCATGAAGTCAGCAGCCATCCCTGCTCGGCCTTGACCATTGCACCCACCAATGAATACCAACAATTAGATGCGGCCTGCAGGCGCGTAAACGCCAGCCGCGCTGTCATTCTCAGCTACGGCAGGGATAGAGTAGACGCGCCTTCCAAAGCGCGCGTTTGATCCCGTGACCTCCAACTAAACCGAATAATGGGCGCGTGGAAATATAATGCCCCTCAAGCCACCATCCTTTTCGGCTCACTGTTACGTGGTTTTTCTCGCGTCCACTATGTATGAGTCGCTCATTCATATGGTTTTTTGGACTTTATACGGCACATCAAGGCGACGACGAGAAATGAAACGTGAAATAGAAGACGTGCGTCGAGCTAGCTTCTACCGCGGCTGCGGACGTCGCAATGTGCGCCGGCTACAAACACAGCACGAGCACCAACGACAAAGACAACAGCGGGCACGTCGCTTATCGGCACTTCGCCAGAACCAGTCTGATCACTCTATGGTCTGATGCTGAGAAGGAGACGTATTTTTCCACTGTATAAATGGTATAAGCACCAACGGAAACATAACACTATAGGCGCGGGGAGACAGCGCACGCGAAGGGACCAGACATCTCGGACTGCAAGCTTGATTCACCGGCCGGCGCAGATCGCCCCCAAAATAAAGCGCGCGACCCGCGTACTGTTGGTTATAGACTACAACATACTCATCAGGCGCACGGACAGCCAAGCGCAGTCACTACAACTGTCTGATTCGGCCTAACTGACCGATTCGGAAAGTTGTTCGCTCTCGTTCTAATGGAGGGGTGAGCTTTCTTGGACGTTGCGTCTGTGGTTGCTTGGTGATAAGTATTGATAGGAGAAAGAATTTGGGAGCTATATCTTACCCGGTCTGTACCAGAGCGCCAGTTTTTCAAAGCATATTCCTTCTACAGTAAGGCATACATGAAGTATTCAGTTGGCAAAAGTTATCAAGCGCTGCTGATTCGAGGCGAGGAGGTGGTAAGGAAAGCTTAAGGGAAATGATGCAAGCTTCAAGCAAACTACCTGGCTTAGAAAACAATGCAAAAAGTTGTACAAAGGAACGAAAATGGGGTACATAACAGCGCAGGCAGGGTGAAGCCTTTTGGTTACGCAGAGACGTTTGGTTGTGCTATTTTATAAAACTCCCTAGTCAAAACTGTGCATTTTCGTTCATAACTTTGATTCGTCATATGCTTTATCAGCTGTTCAATAACGAAATACACGACGTTTCTACTTGCTCTCGCGTCCTTTCGCGCTTTTGAGATATCGTTGTGCTTTTGTATTTATTGATTTATTTGTTAATGTGGTTATTTGTGCGCTTGATAATTTATTACCCTATAATGCTTTATTCCACCGCCGGGAAGTAAATGAAACCAAAGGCATAAGGCATACTTTTACAAGTAATTTAACTATGCTGTTATGGAGACACATTGCTGTATGCTAATAATTCTACTCGCCAGTTGTGTTCATACATTGTATTATTCTGTGAATTTTATATATGTTATGACTTATCTTCTCAAATGACTTTTCATCAGGAAAATATTTCTTGATTATATCTATCAGTATTAAAACTTTCAGAAGGCCTTACATGGCTTTTATGACTGATTTGTATTTGTGCCACCAAATACGCTCAAAACACATACATCTTCCTAAAGCGTTTCACTGAATCCGCATGTCGTATGGCTCATCCGAAAGACGCCGGTCTCTTGGCGGTGCGTCAGGACTCAGACTGAAATTTAACTGTCTCCTACTATGAAGTCTTGTAACTGCTCATATAAGGCCGTCACTACAGGGAACAATTCTTCGACGTCACACTAAGTTTCATCAACCGCAGCTGTTAAAAAAAAAGGCATACATATATATATATCGGTGAGGTTCGTAAAGTTGGTACGGCCCCAGCCCCCCACCCCCCAGAGAAATGAAAACTTTCCGCATCTATGTCAGGGGCGCAGCAGAGGGCACATCGGGCACGTGCTCCCCTCTCCTCCCCACCCACGCTCCCGAATTTATGCGTTTGAGGATACTTGGCATAAAGTGGCGTGCGAGAACACTCGCCTGCACAGCCACTCCCCCCCCCCCCCCCCCTGGTCAAGTGCCTGCTATCCTCCCCCCTCTTCACAAAATAAATTAGTGGCTGCGCCATTGCAGGTGATGGTGACTGTTTTTTTTACGTATTCCATAACGCAGAGTAACGTGCGCTGCATGCAGACTTGTGTATTCAAGATTACGTTTGCTAGTGTGGTGACAGGAACTTCGCCTATTGGAGCGAAAAAGAAACAGCCGCCACCACCTACACTCACATGAGCTGGTGCGACATTCTGTATCTTGTGAAGTAAACATTTGAAAGCACGAAAAAGACATTTATTTGCTTTTTTCTCCTTATATAATTATATCTTTCTAATAATACCAAATTACCGCTCGAGCGGGAATTTTCCGAAGCGCAAACACATAGAGGGTGTCCCAACTATCATGCACCAAGATTTAAAAATATGCAGATGCCACGTAGCTGGACAGAACCAAGGTAATACTGTTTGCCGTCGCTAGGACATGCTCAGATTATTTATTGCATTCCACCAAAATACATAGTTTGTCATAAATAATTAATCAGCTCCTCAAATACTGTAATTATATGACAGTTGTTAATGATTCGCTGATGATATTGCCTTGCTTAGTAACTCAGGGGACCAACTGCAATGCATGCTTACTGACCTTGAGAGGCAAAGCAGAAGGGTGGGTCTAAAAATTAATCTGCAAAAAAGTAAAGTAATGTTTAAAAGTCTAGGAAGACAACAACAGTTTACGATAGGTAGCGAGGCACTGGAAGTGGTAAGGGAATACATCTATTTAGGGCAGGTATTGACCGCGGATCCGGATCATGAAACTGAAATAATCAGAAGAATAAGAATGGGCTGGGATGCGTTTGGCAGGCATTCTCAGATCATGAACAGCAGGTTGCCACTATCCCTCAAAAGGAAAGTGTATAACAGCTGTGTGTTACCAGTACTCACGTCCGGGGCAGAAACCTGGAGGCTTACGAAAAGGGTTCTACTTAAATTGAGGACGACGCAACGAGCTATGGAAAGAAGAATGATGGGTGTAACGTTAAGGGATAAGAAAAGAGCAGATTGGGTGAGGGAACAAACGCGAGTTAATGACATCTTAGTTGAAATCAAGAAAAAGAAATGGGCATGGGCAGGACATGTAATGAGGAGGGAAGGTAACCGATGGTCATTAAGGGTTACGGACTGGATTCCAACGGAAGGGAAGCGTAGCAGGGGGCGGCAGAATGTTAAGTGGGCGGATGAGATTAAGTTTGCAGGGACGACATGGCCACAATTAGTACATGACCGGGGTAATTGGAGAAGTATGGGAGAGGCCTTTGCGCTGCAGTGGGCGTAATCAGGCTGATGATGATGATGATGATGAAACTGTAGAGCAACATGAAAAACTCCCCGTGCAGCTTTCTGTTGCACAATACGTGCTACATAGAGGCGTGTTTACGAGCGGGAAAGAAGCCCGTGAATACACGCAAAGTGTCTCGAGCGGCCAGTCGCGCGGCAGTTTTGCGCAACGTTACTAGACTAGTAACGTTGGTTTCGCGAGTATTGTTCCTAGTGTCTTTGGTATTGCGCTGCTAAGCACGAGGTCGCGCGATCAAATCCCGGCCCCGGCGGCCGCATTTAGATTGAGGCGAAATGCAAATTAGATTTGGGTGCACGTTAAAGAACCCCAGATGGTCCAAATTGATCTGGCATCCCCACTACGGTGTGCCTCATAATAAAATTGTGGTTCTTGCACGTAATACCCCATAATTTAAAGGGCTGCTTTCACGTTCGGAAAAACACGTTTATGTATATAGCACGTATTGAACGACAGAAAGCTGTATCGGGAGTTCTACAATGTTCTCATTCGCACTTTTGATCTAATTGTAATATTTAACAAGTTGGTAATTAAGTACGGCTGATTATGTAGCAAGGCAGAATGGGGAAAATAATCTGAGCATCTCCAAGCGACGGCAAACAACATTACCTTGGTTCTATGCAGCTACGTGGCATTTGCATATTTTAAAATCTTGGTGCATGATAGTTGGGACAACGTTTATATAGATGAGAAGCGTAACTTCGCGGTTATCTTTGGTTTATTTACCCAACAGTTTTTCAGTTGGTGGACCTCCCTTTAAAAAGGTCGGTTGACTGACCGAAACTGTTGGGTAAGTAAACCAAAGAAAACCCTGAAGTTATGCTTCTCATCTTTCTATATACACTTGGCCCATATAAAAACCCAGTCACCATAAGTAGACACGAAGGCGTTGTTTTGTACAACTGGCCGGTAATGGACAGTGGAAATCGGTACCATATAAACTAAAGAAAAATAAACGCTACTTTCAGTCCGTGAGAATGGTCGTACAGCGAAGCTATGTCATTTACACCGAGTGTTTCACCATGCAAGGGAAACTTCGCAAGCAGTCTATTTTGTCAATATTTTGTTCGTTTCACCATTCTTTCACCTCATTTTAGCTTTTGTGTGCATCGCATGGCGAGCATTCTTTAGGAATACTTTTTTTTGCGCTTCTCCTATAGTGATTTCTTCTCTTTTCTTTTCTTTTTTTGCGCGTGAGGTTTCTGTCTGTGTTTTGCCGTGCTCGGTGTGCCTCCTCCGCCCCTCGGGAGCACACATCGGGATCGGCTTCCCGACGCTGCCGTTTAAACTCGGCATCTCTGGCGCTCAGCTCGGGGTTGGCCGTATACGACAACGAGCCCGTTCACGAGCGAACACTCGCTGACGCTCGCAGTAGGCAGCTTCTTCGTCAAGAGTACGCACTGCTCGGGGTCTTCCCTATAGTTGCGGCGTGGTTAGCAGCATCCACCCGGCATTGCCGCTTGCGATTCTTCAAAATTAAATTGCTTCAAAATTAAATCAGTCCGTCACGTAAGACCATACCCCCGTAAACGCGGCCACCCCATTACGACGAAAAAAGTGATATTCAACGCTGGAATGACAAGCGGCAACGGAGCCAGCTGTGGAAGAAGACGACGACGACGACGGACGACGAACGCAGGAGGAGCGGCACGAGTGCGGTAGCGCCGAGAGGCGCGAACGAGCCAGCCGTGAAAGAAGACGACCACGCTCGAGCCATTGCTGACGATGATAGTTTTAGCGAACTCCGACAACGACTGCACAGGGTCCGCATAAACAGCTTCGCTGTAAAAGAAGGTAAAAAAAACGGGGGCGGCCTGGGGCTGCAGGTGATATGCGTGAGCGCAGACGTGAGCTGTAAAACTAACACGCCGTCGTCGTCAGTTCGTCGTCGTCGTTTCATCGCTTACGTTCTGTCGTGCTTGTTCCTTCGATGTCACACCATCTCATCGTTGCGCCGTCTTCCCAGATGTCATCACTGAGTTGCCATTTTGGCTTTGCCATGCCGCTCTTGTCACGCCGTTATGTTCATTCCGTCGTCGTCATGTCATCGTTATCATGTAACCGACGTCCTTCCATCATCATGGTACCATTTTGCCTTACCATAGTGATTACGCCGCCGTAATCACGCCGAAGTCATGCAGTCGTCCTCGTGCACTCGTTGTCGTGCCGTTTTCATGCCGTCATGGTTGTTCCGTCGTCGTCATTCTGTCGTCTCGCACTGTGCACCCGCTTGATTTGGTGTTTGGATTTCGACATAGCTTTTGAGCGGTGTAGTGCGGGAACGTAAAAATTGCATTACAACAAAGTTGTGACACTTTTCGTAGATACACATAAGCATTGCAGGAGATTGCAAGCTGCGCGAGACGAATTCTACGCATTTCCGATAGTTGCGTAGCATTTACTTTAATGCTTCACTAAATCTTCGCTTCACATGGATTCTCACATATGTGCATTGGATATGTATAATTTTTATGGACACTCCAGGCGCATTTCTCCCGTCGTTGTCACCAAGGTGTTCCGTATGAAGTATACAGGCGATAACATAGTCGCCGTGCGCCGTATGCTGTATACGTGCGAATGAAAGTGTGCGAAGGAAGGCGGCTTAACATCTAGCGGGCAAGGAAGGAAAGCGGGGAGGAGTGCAGTTCACTGGGGGGGAGGGGAGGGAGGATGGCGTTCTACTCCGGCGCTGCTGCGTATGGTGCGGCTCCGCTAGCCCTATCTTGAAAGCGATCTACGATGAGTACAGAGTGCTTCAGCACTCTGTACCTTCTTGGTGATGTCGGTGACATTTAACATTTCATTTGGGTACGATCGCAGTTCGACACAGAAAGAAAAGCGATGGCCGACAGCCTGCAAAAGAGTGGTCTTACGCACAGGACCTTTGAAGACGTCGCTTTCTCCGTAGGGCCCGCGGCAATCACGAAGAGATTGCAACGACTGCTGATTGCATTCCTTGGAGACACGGGGCTCATCGACGCATGGTGACACACCCTTGATATCAACTGATAGGAGGCTCAGGCGGAACAATTGCCGGCTATGTATACCAGGCTAACCCCGCCTGTTGCAACATCACCACCACCACCACCTACAGAGTCTAGGTACACCGACGGCTCATAGCTTCGTGGGCGTTGTGTTTTCGCCGCTTCTTAGTTCGCGTTGAAGCGAGTGGCAGCGCGAAGTTCAATTTGCTCGTTGCTGCTGCTTCAGCGTTTTGACAGCAAGTTTTCGCGGTCATCGAATGAGATGTGTTCATGCTTGCTTGAGCGTGTGTGACACCATGCTTGTTAATTTAGTTACTAAGCGAATGTTTGCAAGTCTATACGGCCGATAAAACTACTATCCCTACTTCGTGTAGCTGTCTATTAATTTGCTATCGCAATCGATGCTTCGCCTTTCGGGAGAAACTGCGATTTTCTTCGTAGAGAAGAAACGTGGCTGTGGTGTGAGAAACCAAAAATGGTAATACGTATTTCGCTGCTTTAGTGACACTATACGTATAAGTCAGTTTCAAGACTGGTGGATACAAAGCCGTAATTCCTGCACAGGGTGCATCAGTGACGAGGTGAGAAGAAGGATACGGAGGTGATGGGAGACGGTGTACAGCTCGCAGAAAAAGAAAACAGAAAAAGAAGATACTGAAAAAGAAAAGGCGATCGGGCTGGCGTTTCCTGTTTGTCGCAAAAAAGCGTTAAGTCACAGCGTGATTCAGCGATTCAACGTGTCACCTCTCAGTCGCATGCAGGAACAGCTCTAGCAATGGCAGTTTCATAAGGGGAAATTGAATTCGCGAATAATGTAGGAAGAACAATTTGAAATTTATTGGGCTGACTTGTTCAAACTACTTGATTTCTTTCGCTCTAACCAAGTTATTCCACCTATATAGTGGCAGTGATCTAATACGACTGGTATATCTCGGTCCCCCTGAGTCGAACGCGTGGCCCCCGAAGAGGAAAAAAGAAAAATATGCCTGATTCACGAATATTAACCTGTCCAGGCGTATGCAAAAAAAAAAAGAAAAACAAAGCACTTGGACGTTCCAGATTAATTTTGATCTCCTGGGTTTATTTAACGTGTGCCCATAGCTCCATAGCTCGGTACGCGCGCGTTTTTTGCATTCCACTCCCATAGGACTGCAGCTGCTGGATCCAGGACTCGAACAAGCGAGCTCGTGCTCGCTTGTTCGCGGTGGATTGCACAAGCGAATGCGGTACTTGACCCACAGGCGGACAGCTACGCAGTGCATCCCCGATCCACCGCATGCAAGCGCGCCGTCCAGCTACGCTTGCACAGTTTATAACCTAAAACCACAGGCGCCCCACGCGCTCCGCGGGCCCGCAAGCGCAGCTGGCCAATCGACGTATACTGCTGTTAAATTGCTACGTGCGCCTCAGTTATAGATGTCTGGGCAGGCGTTTAAGCGAGCGCGCTCGCCCTCTGTGCATTGTGCGGGCACTGGATGTGGTCAGTGCGCGGGATGCTGATGGCGAAGTCGTCTCTCGACGCACGGGGAAATCGCTGCCGGTCAGGGGCCATCGCGCGTTGCACGGCGTCCGAAGCGTTTCGCGCGCGCTGAGTACAGTTCTCGGCGCCGACGCCGCTTCCTCCACGGGACCGAATGCCTCGCTCGCCGCCGGCTCTCTTCGAGAAGTGTATCTGCGGAGGAAATGGATTACGGCCGGGACCGCCGACACGGCTGCGTGAAGCGCGGGCGAGGTCTCCGCCGTGTTCCGCGGGCTCCTGCAGCCTTTGCCGCCACGGTTTCTTGGCGCTTTCTCCTTCCCGCTCCGTGCTCTCCGAAGCGGATGTTCTTACCGCGTGCCTTTCTCCTTTCGCTCCTCGCGCTTATTTTCCTCTTCGCCGGACGGGCAAGTGAGGATAGGATAGGAATAAACTTTATTTGTCCAGCAGCGTGTCTCGCATTTAAATGCGCTCGCTGGCGCGTGTTTTTCGAGACTATCAAGCTTTGTCATCGTAAGAGGGGGAAACCTGCACGTAAGCACTTCCGCACGCTTTACACGATAGCAATAGACAGCAGTACTCGTGACTGCTTTCCCATACAGGCGTCGCCCCGCATTGCTAAGTTTAACAAACGTGTGCAAAACAGCATCGCGCTTCAAGTATACCTTGTCATGCACCACTCCAATATTTCGCAGCAGAATACGGAATACAATTGTAGAACACGGTTATCTGTAACAAAGAAACAGTCGACAGCATTAGGATGACACTTTTATAGTGGTGGTAAACCAAGCGATCCATGAATATACCATATTCAGAAAGTCACACGTTGACTTTTTATAAAGTAAAAGAACAATGTAATCGACCGATGTGGGACGAGTCAGCGAGAATGATCAACCGATTAATTGACTCACTGATTTGTTCGGTATATTTCATCATTTGACTCATCATCTGCTTCTTGACACTAGCCACCAAGAAGTAAGGCAGTTGTGGCGAGCAAGTGAGCCCATCGTGTGTCACTGCGCACCGTTAATTTGTCCATGTTTTCCTGTCCCTGTCTTTTCGTACATAGCACAAGAAGAAAGTATAAACAGCCCCCAGCTAGTCTCCTTCATCGCTACTTTGAACGTCAGTACAACGTTCCGACGTCTCGCCGTCAGCATGAAATCTACAGAAGTACACCAAGTTGCTAAGCTCAAGGGAGGAAAAGGTGGGACACCCTATAAGTTAGCACTAGTAGTTATAACCATACGAATCCAGTAGTTAGGGAAGCCAAGGAAATCATAGAAAAAAGTTATTTTTTTTTATCTAATTGAGGCGAGGACAAAAAGATAAAAAGGCGAGAAATAAGGGAAAAGAAAGTGGACGAAAAGTGAACTCGCCTGTATATGTACACTCAACTCACTCCTAACAGTCCCATGGCATGAAGCCTCTGAGCACTTACTGCGACGAAGTGAAAGGATATCACGGTCTCTACAGAGCTTTTGACCGAGACTAGTAAACAAAAGACCGAATCCTCGCGGTGGACTTCTCCAATCTCAGTACCAAGGTTAAATGTGTTTACAGTGGGTCACCCCGCCGGGGTATCTTCCAGATGGGGCTCAATGACGCCTCAATCGGATTAAGGGCAACGGAGCCGGATTACGGCCTCGACGTAATCCGGATTTACGTCCTCCGGGCCGGAGAGCAACGGCATACAAAGAAAAATACGCTCTGCTGAGAGAGAGAGAGAGAGAGAGAGAGAGAGAGAGAGAGCTGCTGCCTACGTGCTAAATACAAGTGATAGTGGCTTGAAAAGTCGCGCTAAAAACGAGCCATACATGTTCAGGAGGTTCTCCATCTTCGCGGCATTTCCTCGCACCGCCAAGTTCTCTTCTTGTTGCGATTTGGTTCTCAGCGCATGCATCAAAGCCGTCCTGATAGGGTCACAATTTCCCACCTTACCACTTTATCTGCACGAGCTGCGGTATTTTTCGCATTAATTTCTTTCGCTTTTAACTTTACCGTGCGCTGGAACGATGTGTATGTGCGCTCTTTCGCTCTCCCGCGCCACTGGACACCATATGTGGTCACCCCGCTCTCTGCAGTCGATCGGTGGTCGACAATGTTGTCATGAAGTGCCGTGAACTACATGGCTCTAATTTCGCTTTAGTTGCCGTTCCTACATGTATGCGGTTTAGTTCGCGACTTATATTACTATTTCTTTTGTGTTGACAAACACGACAAAGCCTTTTTTTTAAATATTCACCGAATATGCCTACATATATGCAAACTTCCGTGTGCTTCATATGCACCTATCACGGCCGTGCTTAGCTTTCTTCACATTGGTACTTGCGGCCGGCCAACTGAATCCAGTTGACTTCAGTTCAGGCAATTTTCTTACAAATAGAGGGAAAAAAAATTTAATTCTGGGGTTTCGTGCTTAAAATCCCACAATTATGTTATAAGGCACGCCGTAGGGGGGAGAGGGGAACTACGGAATCATTCTGATTACCTGGCATTTTTTAACATGTACCTAAATCTAGGTTAAAACACGCTGGCGGGCTAGTTGGTTAGAATCCATGGTAGAGTGTATAAGCGCGACTGGACGAGGACGAAGAAAGAAACAGAAACACAGACACAGCGCTTCATGACTGTGTCTGTGTCATGAAGCGTCATGTGTCATGAAGCGTCATGTGTCATGAAGCGTCATGTGTCATGAAGCGCTGTGTCTGTGTTTCTGTTTCTTTCTTCGTCCTCATCCAGTCGCGCTTATACACTCTACCATGGACCTAAATCTAACTACACGAGCCTTCTTGCATTTTGCCCCCATCGAATGCGGCCGCCGCGGTCAGGATCGTACCCGCGACCTCAAGCTGGGCTACCACGGCAGGTCAGTAGAGAGAGAGAGAGAGACAAAGAGAGAGAGAGAAATGCAGGCAAGTCAGCAAGGGGCACATCTTGTCTGCTCGCTTAGCATGTCGAAAAGCGGATTAGTGAATAAAAGAAAAGAACCTCACGGCGACGGCGACGACAACGACGACGACAGCGGAAATGCGCCTGGAGTTTTCCTGTAATTGCTACCGCAATAAAGAAGAGGAAACACTGAAAAGAGAGAGAGAGAGAGAGAAAAAAAAACATTGCACATATGCCCGAGGTTCCGCAGAAGTGCCATCACTGAGGCCCTGTTTGCAGGATACGAAAAGGTCCATGGGGTGATATGCAAAAGGAGGTATTTGCAAGCGTCACGACGAAACTTGTAGACCCGTGTCGCCAGAAATTTTTTCATCAGTGAGATAGGGAGTCAATGACCAGTCAGTCAGTCAGTCAACAAACTTTATTAAGGTCCTAAGGAACTACTAAGTTGTGGTTGCGGACGCTCCCACGTTGGGGCCGGGAGACCATGGTCCTCCGCCCGTTCGCGGGCCCTTTGGACAGCCCTTAGTTGGTCCCGGGAATCGCTGCGTTTAAGAGCGTCTTCTCAGTACTCTTGTTTATTAAAAGATTCGTTTTGTAACGCAGTACATTGTCAAAGATCAAGATCATTTTTAAAGATCGAGTCCGTAAAATAGTACTCTCACCTGCATTCTGTTGCTCTTCGAGGATATGCCCAGCACTTTCTTACAGCTCAGTGGTCTCTAAAAGCCTACTGCGAACTCGCCGCTATAGTCCACGTGGCACTTGCAGTGCACCAGGAGAGGTAACGGACTGTAGTTAGAACCGCAGATATAAGTTCAGAGTTTATGGCTGTTTCATAGTTGAAGAAAAATTCGTCCAGGTCTGGGACTCAAAGCCGGGACTATCACCTTTCCGGGGCAGACGCTCTACCAGCTGAGCTAACCAGGCGGCTAGCAGATGGCAGGGCGAAGTCGAATTTGTCAACAACTCGAAGCAAAGGCAAGAGTTTGACGCAGTAGTTCTGCGGAAACCCGCAAGGTGGAGAGACAAAGTGGACAAATTCAGTCAATCCAGAGACAAATTTTACTTGTAGGTTCACCTCATTACGCTCGCGGAGTAATCCCTCGATGAATGGAGTTATTGGAATTGCGATTAACGCGCCACTACGGGGCAAGGAGGGGACAAAAAAAATTTCTTGAAATAGAACCGTGACAAGCTTTATTTCATTCAAACAAACTGTAATTCTTAATTAGTCTTAAATAAATGTGATGTACAAAAAAAAAGGTAATTGGCCTTGATTTTAGTATTATAAAATGTACCTTTTTTATTAGCGCTCCTGGAAGAAAAAAAAGGATGTTCACGCCTCTGCGGAAAAACGCGCTCCGTAATGTTAGTCTGCTACGATACGCCCCACTCACATGCGTTTTTATGTTTTGCTTCTCCGTGTGGGTGGAGACGTGTTCTGAATTACGGCGGCACAAGTTTTACGCTCGCTGAGCGGTGCTTCCGAGGCGAGTTACATCGTGAGTCAACGTGCTCAGCGAAGGGGTTTCCCGTGAAGTGAGCAAGGAACGCCGGACAAGTGGAGGCTTGAGTGATCTTCGTGCCACTGCTGGGACCGACGGGCTCGCACCGGAGGAGCAGCTGAGGTTACCGAGACCATATGCAGTCCAGGCGGCGACTTTCCCCACAAGCAAGACTTCAGCTCACTTGTAAAAAAGTTTGTTCTTTTAGGGCGCTCCTTGTTTTCCGTCTTTATCGTGACTCGTTTCGTGTGATTGATTGATTGATTGATTGATTGATTGATTGATTGATTGATTGATTGATTGATTGATTGATTGATTCGTCGCAGCCGCCTTGCCACTTTCCATTACAATGTTTTCGAACGCAGAGTCGGTTGCGCGATATACACAACACCGGATAAGTTACTAAGTTATGTTTGCGCCAACGTTCGCGCCGCGCGCGCATGTTTTCTGCGAGCCGGAAAAAGGGCGGCATATAAAGTGGATTTTTTGAAACACATATGGCATCTAAAAAAAAAAGCTAATACCAACTGTATCAACCGCAATCTACATCGACCCTAAACTTAAATTTAGATCGTTCCGACCTGCCTGCCGATCAAAAATAAAGGGCGTATATTTATGACAGATACGCAAGGCAATAACCAACTTTTGAAGTTTGAGCAAAAACAGTAGCTATATTGTGATTGTTACAGCAAGTTACGGTTTATGTTCGTATGTTCTCTAGTCCCTTTGTATTGAGGCAGTTGTGCATAAATATGTTGATCGAACATTGTGATTGTTATGAGCAAGGTTTTTGGGGGAGGGTGGCGGGGGGGGGGGCGGGGGGGATGAACGCATAGTGTTCATCGGACAAGTCTTTTCATTACCGCAGTTGGTGCGCGGACAATATGCCACTCTGTTCAATTCTTGTTTTATGGCTCTCAGCCAACAGAGCTCAATTATTCTCAGAAATCCGGCCATAAATGAGAATTACTTTTGTTTCAACGCAAGCTTACTAGCAATGTGGAGCATCACTCTGCACTTTAGAGTCCCCTATAAACACCTGAAATGAAATAACAATGAAATAAAGCAAAAAAATGGGTTACGTGGCCGGGTGTGCTTAGCCGGCTGTGGCAGCAATATTACTCGAAGTACAAGGTAATCCCAGGTTCACGAAGATGCGGAGTACTAATTTTTGCAGGGCAACCAAGGAAGAACGGCAGTATGCCTAAATTTCGTTGACTTCTCCCTAGACATGAGGGCACTGTGGACTCATGTCGAGTTGTAGGATGCTTAAATATACTGCCCGGGTTGAAAAATGACGTCACTCTCGGTTTCTTTTTTACTAAGTATGACGTGACTTCCGCTTTATTTTATTTTTCTCCCTCGGGAAGTTCCCCTCCTTACATAGATGGCGCTAAGCTCCATAAACCGCAAACCGCTGATAAACCGCCATTGTCTCGACGCATGGGCTTCTGTGAAGAGAGAGAGAGAACAAATGATAAATGAAAGGTAGGGAGGTTAACCAGGACTGAGCCCGGTTGGCTACCCTACACTGGGAAAAGGGAAATGGGGACGGAAAGATTAAAAGAAGAGAAAGTCCACTGGGGATATCATTCGGTCACTCATTCTGGATCACAGACACTGACTCTATCCGGTAGCTTTCAAATATCGCAGCAGCGCTTCTGGGAAAGCTTCGCTACCACGTATGCCGACACTTTTACGTCACATGTTGTGAGCGTGGCACCGCGAAGCCGGCGAGCCAGGCTTCGCGGTGCCACGCGCGTAATCAGGTAAATTGTTCTTACAATTTGATGGCAGTTATTTCGGTCTGCATGGTCATATATATTGGAATGTAGAAACATGAAGCCAGAATTTTGTGACGTTGCCTTCAAATTTCCAATAAAAGACATGCGCCGTAAAAACTTGTAACTAGGGGTGGGCTAATATTTAAAATTTTAGATACGAATCGAATATTACGTTTAGAAGAGCGCCGAGTTGGGCAAGTTGGTTAAGGTTCATGATTAGGGGCAGCGCTAAGGACAAGGCGGAAGGCGAGGCGTTCGCTTCGTCTCGCTTCGTTTTTGTCCTTTGCGCTGCCGCTAATCAGGAATATTACGCACTTACTATGCGTATTCATATTCGAAAAGAAACGGTTCGGCATATTCCAATACCAAAATTAACGAAATATTTCACAACAACCAACTGTTAAAATCGGGTCACTGTTCTCCGTCTGCGAAACAAAGTGTCGCAAAACATCTGGTGTGAAACCACAGGAAAGCTTTTCAAAGTTACGAAGAAACAAAATGGGTTATGCGAGCTTTGTTTTCGACTTCGTTGTGGAAGCCTACGCACAACCTGTGATATTTGCTTGTAGCTTTGTATTAAATAGTTTTTGGCAGTCTAGTCACGTAGCAATTTTATCATTTACGCTGCAAGCAGTCATGTTTTCCTGGCAACAGGTCCATGTGTCAACGGCACACCATTCCTTCAGTAGATTATTTTTTTTTTCGTTTTCCACTATTAGAATATATCTTCAGCTACCATTAATTTAGCGTTTTTGGAAAGTTAGTCATGCAGAATCCATTGATTCTAGGACAACCAGTTTGCAACCACGTTCTAGGATATTTAGAAGCTCTTCGTGCAGTTTTTTTTAATGACGATTAGTGATCTCGTGTTTAAAACTTCCCTTTGTCTCTGATGGAAGCTTTCTTCACTAGTCAGTATACGAGCGTGGTACCTAGTTATGTCGCAGTAAATATTCCTGCTATAAGTATATGCATCTGCGTTTGACTATTCGATACTTACTACTCGTATTCGATTCGTATTCGAAAAAAGTTTATATTCGCCCACCTATACTTGTAACTAAAATGTTTACGAATGTAATTTGTTTACTGTATAGACTCGTGGAAGGGCCGCACTTTTCCTTATTTCACAATTTTTGACGAGGGGTGGCCCTTGCGTGGGACCGAACCCTTTGGTCAAAATGGTGCCGGTGCAGCCGGCGACTTGTGCACACCCCGGATCCTATGCACACCATGTCTCTAGCCATCTAGTAGCGTCACAGAGAAGTACGCAGCGCGCGAAAATTAGCCGCTGCGTTAGCGCAGCATCGGAGCACCGAACGCGAGCGATCGTTTCTCCGTTGGAAATTTTTTCCCCACATTTTGGGCTGCCAAGTTGGGGGTGCGGCCCTTACACGATTCTATACGGTAAATCGCGAATAGATTTATCTGGTTGTTAATGAAAAAGATGCCCTCCTGCGAGCGTGTGATTCACCTGTAGTGACCTAATGTGGATTCAGCTTGTAAAACTTACTTTAAATAATATGTTCGGATTAGAAAAAAAAGTGTATATATGCTTAACAGGACTGGTGAGAGTGGGGATCTCTGTTTGAGCTAAACTTTTAGCTGAATTTATTGGGTCGTGTAGCGATTCAGTTCATACGCGACTGTGCACTGAGAGTAGATGACCTTCAGCAGCCGTTATATGTGGCCTTATTCCAACTCTATTTCTTCCAGCTTCTACCATAGCTTTGTGTGAGGCACATTGTCGTAGGCGCTTTTCGAGACTACAGAACGCTAAAAATAGTTCCGACCGTTCTTTCAGTTTCGTTCCTTTCACTTGATTGAGTCACTGTGAAGATAGAGTCCTTTGTTCGATGGTTTGGGCAGAAATCATTTTGTCATACTGTGCACATGTTATTTCTTTCGTAATAGTTTTGTGAGTGGTGGTTGAATGTCATGCTGAAGAGCTTTAAAACGTTGCTGGGAAGAGCTATCAGTCGGTATGCTGTCAGACCTCCAAGTGCTCTTTTTTTCTTTGTGGATTTATTTTTGCTTCTTTGCAGCTTGGCGGAATTCGTTGGCTCTTAATGATTATGTAGGAGCAATGCCACAGGCTCTCCATGGTAGTCTTTTTTTTTCGTTGCTTTCAGAAATTTATTGGAAATTTCGCTCACGCTTGGTGGTTCCGAAGGCTGCTGATCCTTCGTTTTAATTTCATTTCTGTGATTGGAGTCAGAAAACGAATTGACTCTGATTGACTCTGATTGTTATACTTGGATTTTTACAGGCGTGGACCTCTTTGTCTTGGAGGGCTGTCGCGGCTAGGGATCATGAAGGCTCCCCAAAGAAGGTTTCCTAGTCACGGTTAAATCGAGGCTTTCAATGTCTTACGGCGTGGTGCGCGAGCCATGTGTTAGCACATTAGCACCGACGATAACGAACATGTTGTCCAGAAACGAAGAGATGGCGCGGCCTCGATAGGCAGCGAACGATGGCTCGGAACGTCAGTGCACGCTCGTTTCGGCAAACGAGAAGCGGGGGCAACGTCGTCTCACAGCGATGAGACAGCAGTGAAACACCGGACCGCATCGTTTACAGGTTGAAGTAAGTACTTTGAGAAACATTGTATGCAGGACGCGTTCGGTTCGGCGCGTATATAGTGTGTGCGATAGACTCTGGTTTCGGTCGGCTGTGTCCGCAGTGTTGAGCGTCGCACGTTTGCGTAGAGTGAGGCATTTCACGGTGAAAACGCGACCCACATGCTCTACTTCCAAACTGTCTTTGAACAAGAACAGCGCTCCTCACAGACACCAACGACCGCTTCGCATGATTCCCACGGTGCGCGGAACCCGCGCCATTTTTTTTTTCACGCTGCCGTCTCTGTTCCGCGGGCTGCCCAAAGTGTACGGCGGCTTCTCTTCCAGCTGCGTGCGAAATCGTCCGATTAATCACTGCTCTGTTGAAGAGGTGCGCCGACACATGGGTACTTAGCGTCCCAAGAGGTGCTGTATTTACATACAGGGCTACGCCGACGGGAGGTGTGACCATAGTAGCAACCTTCAGTCTTCTCGCCAATACACAAGCATCAGAGGAGTGGTTCCTCGGCTCATGACGGAGGTAAAAATAAATGCGGCAACTAGCGCCGAAATCGCTCGCGCATGGTCTTATAGGCATCGTTCCAGAGAAAGTGTTCCATCACTGATCACTTCATTACTTGGCTGCATAACGAAGTACAGATGTTGGAATGTGAATTTGACACGTGTACTTGTTTATCGAGTGACCGTGTTTCATCGTCTAACAAATGTTATCGCTCAGCGCAGGACGCGCCTGCATGTATCGGAAGATTCGGGAATGTTGTCGATGGTTCTATCCGCTGTCGGTTGTCACCGAACCTTGTGTAATCTGATTGCACGTGTGCGCGATGCGAATGGTGTGGAACTTTCGGGAAGACACGCGGGCGCCAGCGATTACTCTGGAACGTTCGATGGCTCTTGTATATGAGCCGACGCGCTTGATCCTTGACCCGCTGATCAGCTTTTCGATAATCGCTGACTCTGTTCGCCGCTGTCGTTGTTCTTTGAGTGTAGCCTTTTTTGAGGGCACAGGTTTGCCAAATAAAATGCTAGTTTCGTCACTCACAAGTTTTGCTGCTTTCTTCACCGTCACTACAACGTAACAACATCTTCACCATCCTTAACAAGAATAAACATAGCTGGAAATTACGTATACGCTCTGCAAGCCACATCGTACGATGAATAACATGATCTTGTGTGATGCACCCTTGCAGTGCTTACGGCACCCTTCGAATGTAACGGCAAATTCGCGGTTGCTTTGTATCAATAATTTCTGAAACTATTGCCACACACACAAAAAAAAAAACCGGAGCTTTTCCTTTTTATTTCTTTGTTTCCTCCTTCCAGTAATGGACACATAAGTCCTAGTTTGTAACGACTGTTTTCATTTTCTATTCTTTTTTGCCCTTCGTCATGGGTCAGCTCCTGCTATCGCAGGCGGGACTGGCTGTTCGCGAGGCGGGTGATGAGAAATGAGTAGAATAGAAGAAAAAAAAAAGTTCCTACGAAATTCGGCCTCAGGAAACAAATGTGCGTTGTTGATCCTTTTCCTGCTTGCAAAATTTTATTTGAATCATTCGGGTGGAGCAGTGTGCTCAGCAATAAATGTTTATTGTGAGCGTGATCCATTTCCCAGGTCATGACGCCGTACAAGAATCACGCAACGCAGTTAGGGACCGGCAGTGCACCACCCTTTGGCGCTACCCTGTTTCCGTATATACGTCAAGGTGCTGTGAGGCACACGTAATCTTACATGCCCTACTTTCTCGTAACCGCAGCTTGAGAACTTTCCTGTGCTGTTGGTGGTGACCCAGACAAAACCGGCTTTAAGTGCTTCGTTATTTCTATTTTCTCCGCAGCAGGGCCGAAACAAAAAGCCCTTTGACTAAACTAAATCTGATTCCAATAACTTCGGCGGTCCTGGGAACCACTCGCTCGGTTCCCAGCTGTTACCCATCAAATGAAGAAGCATTCTCCTCCGAACAGCTTTCGTTTCCGCGTGACTTCATTTCCCTAGCGATAGTGGTGTCTGTCCAAGCGAGTTATATGAAGCAAGTTTTGCTGTTGTTACCAAACTTCCGAATAAATTAGTCCGTTGTGAATGGACGAGGCCAACATAGTGTTCCCGGCAGCGTTTCTAAGCGATTGAAATTATTTGTTGCAAACTTTATTACTCATTTAAGGCTAACAGGTTAATTTGAGAATGCGGTTCAGGAACACATGATGCAGTATTTGCTGAAAATGACCTCTTCCGCAGTTTTTTTTTTTCTCCAGCTCGTAATTAAACAACTTGAAATATAGCGTGTGAAACTGTGGCTGAAGAAACTCTATCCTCTATTGGTATATAGCTGTTCGCATTGAGTTCTCAAGTGTGTCTGTGAAGTTGTACGTGACTGCATCTAGCATGCCACCTCGAATAGGTAACAACTTGTGATCGTGGCATATTGCCGCAAGACAAAGCTGTCATCGCTTCTGACATGTTAGACAAACACCCGTATATTGAGAGTCCGCTTGCCGTTACTGGAACCCAGATATTCGATATTAATTTGGAATCCTCCACTAAGTCGTTATTCTTCGGCCAGAAGCAGCCTTCTAATGCATGACAAACTCAATAAATAAATAAATAAATAAATAAATAAATAAATAAATAAATAAATAAATCCCGGCTCAGCCCTGCAGTGGCAGCAGATAAAGAGAAAATCGTCACGTGTTGCGCTAAACAAGATATTAAGAATAATAAAAGAAAACACTCAAACGCATAATTAAAATTATTCAACGAGATTTCGTCACTCCCCGCACCAGCGTCGTCATGGGGTCAAGAAAACCGACAAGCCATCGCCAGCTATTGAACAAAGCGGGCTTCATAGAGGTCGTCCATGTGTCTAGCTACACACATTATCAGGGAAAACACGGGGAAGGCGGGAGGTGGAAACTCAAGACGATGAGCAAAACGAGAACAAGGCAAAAGCGGGAGCCCGCTCTTCCGCTTTTACCTTGTCCCCGTTTTACATACGTGATCAGTTACCTTCAGCAGCTGCACACCTGGTGGGCTAATCTGTAAGTGTCCACCTAGTGGATATGTCCATTTCGTCTGCTGCTGAATTGCCGATTGGCTGGGGGTGCCTGTCTCCTTCTGACGCGTACTCCAGCCCAGCCAATCAGAACTCCAGCAGCAGACGAAATGGACATGTCCTCTAAGTGGACACTTGCAGAATGCACTCCCCCCCCCCCCCCTTGTAGTGCTCATTCCGCGATATCTGCCACATTCCCATTCAAACTATTTGATTTCATGTCATAGACAGCCGAAACATTCGCGGCCTGCGTGCTGCCCTTGAATTTATTTCTCAGGAGTCGGCGCGAGCATGGAATATGGGACTTTGGCCGACGTGGATGCCACGACCAACTTTTGAAGACAGGCATATTCACTAATCACGCAGTCTAAGGGCCAGACAATGAAATCTTCCTTACCTCAGTAAGGAAGCCTTCATTGCAGTGAGGCTACCTTATGTCACTCTGAAAGGTTCCTTACTGAGGCGCCCTCGGTGAAGGCTTCCTTGGTGCTTCCTTGGTACTTCCTCAGCATAAGAAGCCAAACAATGAAATCTTCCTTACCTCACTAAGGAAGCCTTCATTGGGGTGAGGCTACCTTATGTCACTCTGAAAGCTTCCTTACTGAGGGGCCCTCGGTGAAGGCTTCCTTGGTGCTTCCTCAGCATAAGGTAGCTCCAAAGCTACCTTCATGCGTCCTTACGCCGCTCCTGGCCCTGAACGAGCGCTTCACCTCACTGCTTAACCACGTGGCATTTGCTTGCGCATGCGCACTGTCGCCCACCTGCGGAGAAGCGCGAGCACGGTACGTCTTGCCAGGCATGTTCGTTTCAGTCACGCGTGCGGCATGCAAGCATTGCTAGGCGTTGCTAGGCGTTGCAAGACGCCGGCGTGCCAGCGTTGCTGGAGCACATCAAGTTTTGCACTGTAATGCGCAACTTTTTTTTAACTTTAGTAAATGAAACTAGAAGAAAGCGTCCACGCTTCTCTATATTAGCTATTCAATTTAAAGATTGTGCGACGATACAACATTTTTAATAGAATAATGGTGTTCGCGGAAAGATTTGAAGAGATAATCTCGAACCCAGGCACGCGGCAACCGCTCCTTAGGTGAGGACGGGTGAAGGGAGCTTTCAGAGTACGCTTGCTTCCTCCATCGGTCCTTCGCTGTAAGGAGGCCTCACGTAAGGTTAGGAAGCGCTCGAAGGAAAGGAACTAGGGGTGTGCGAATATTCGGAATTTCGAATACGAATCGAATATTTTCCATATTCGAAGCGTATTCGATTCGAGAAATGCATGTTCGGAAATTCACGAATATCCGAGGACGGCCGAATAACGGTGGAAACGGCGAATATTCGGATAGACTGCGAATAATTGAGCAATTAACCAATTGTATGCTTGCTCCGCATTCTCCTAAGAACATGTTTATTAACTGAGAACTTCGCATGATCCGCTCATTATCTGTATGCTCTGTTTCAGTCTATCTGCTTCAGGCATTTGAGACATGATCAGTTTCGGTTTCTTTTTCACCAAGCTTTATAATTCCAATTATTTTGGAATGCCCCATTGCCTTGAAGGTTGCAAAGGCAACTCAGGGTTGCCTTTGCAACCCTGAGTTGCCATTATTTGTATGCTCTGTTTCCGTCTATCTGCTTCAGGCATTTGAGACATGATCAGTTTCGGTTTCTTTTTCACCAAGCTTTATAATTCAATTATTTTTGGAATGCCCCATTGCCTTGAAGGTTGCAAAGGCAACTCAGGGTTTGCTAACATTGATTCAAAATGTATCAAGGCTCTTTGTGCGGAGTGGAAATTTGATGAAGTGGCCAGCCTAGGCATGTTTCTTGATCCGCGCTTTATGGCCACAGTTCATCAGGCATCTGGTCAGATGATCTGGCTGAAAAACCTTGTGACAAGGGAGCTCCAGGAAGCCGTCGTGGAACACTGTGGGGACACCGCCGTGCCAGCGTCGACTTCGTGTCCACTGGTGGCATCGAGTGTATGGAATGCTTTTGACGATCTAGTGATGAACAAAGAGAAGACACATTTGGCATCTGCCCCTGAGAGGGAAGTTACAGACTACGCGCAAAAGCCTCTTCTGGAAAGGGGCATGAATCCTTGTGAGTGGTGGCAGTCCATTGGCCGCTTCAGGTACCCGCTTTTAAGTGCACTCGTCCGGAAGTACTTGGCGATCCCTGCCACTTCAATTCCTAGTGAAAGAGTCTTTTCTACCGGTAGAAATGTGACAGTGCATAGAGAGCGTTTACTTTCTGGCCATATTGAGCAGTTAATTTTCCTTCACGACAATCTGTAACAAGCGTTTTACCTGAATGAGGGCATTACCTGAGTCCGTTATCTATAATTGAGTACCTCTTTAATTTGAAGCAACCTTGTAAAATGCAATGTTATTTTTAAAAGGGTAATAAAGCTATTGTTACCTCTCTTGCAATTTTTTAATACTACACATGTATTCGATATTCGATTCGATATTCGAAGAGAGTTCTTCGCCTTATTCGTATTCGATTCGTAATCGAAAATTTCAATATTCGCACACCCCTAAAAGGAACGTTTTATTGTTTGGGCCAAGCTACCTTCATGTGTCCTTACGCCGCTCCTGGCCCTGAACGAGCACTTCGCCTCACTGCTTAACCACGTGACGTTTGCTTGCGCGTGCGTGCTGTCGCCCACCTTCGGAGAAGCGCGAGCACGGTACGTTTTGCCAGGCACGTTCGTTTCAGTCACGCGTGCGGCATGGAAGCGTTGCTAGGCGTTGCACGACGCCGGCGTACCAGCGTTGCTGGAGCACATCAAGTTTCGCACTGTAATGCACTGCTTCTTTAGATTTAGTAAACAAAACTAAAAAATAGCGTCCACGCTTCTCTATATTAGCTCATCAACTTAGAGATTGTGCGACGATACAACCTTTTTTATTGAATAGGGGTGTTCTGGTGTTCGCCTAAAGCTTTTAAGAGATAATCTCGAACCCAGGCATGGCGGCAACCGCTCCTTACGTGAGGACGGGTGGAGGGAGCTTTCAGAGTATGCTTGCTTCCTCCATAGGTCCTTCGCTGTAAGGAGGCCTCACGTAAGGTTAGGAAGCGCTCGAAGGAAAGGAACGTTTCATTGTTTGGGCCTAAGAAAAGGTCATGATCTATTTCTGTGGCGCCATGTCGTTTTATCACTTGAAATTACCCAGCGAAGGTTGCTCAGAATGGTTTTCGACTTATCTTTGAAAAAAAGAAAAAACAGGAAATGCAGCCATCATGCTCATCTGTACACTGATGGTTCAACCGCCATGGACAGGTGCACGAGGTCGCAGGAACAAATCCCGGCCCCGGCGGCCGCATTTCGATGGGGGCGAAATGCAAAAACAGCCGTGTACTTAGATTTAGGCGCACGCTAAATAATCCCAGGGGGTCAAAATTAATCCGGAGTCACGGCGTGCCGTGAGTTACGGCGTGCCTCATAATCACATCGTGGTTCTGGCACATAAAACCCCATAATTTAAGTTAACCGTGGACGGGTCTGCAATATCAGTGACTTTTCCTGCAAAAGTCACCACCGTAAATTTCAATGCAGTCATATATCCGATACAGCGCTCACAGACAGTCACTCGCGACCGCGCTGGCCCGTCTTGACGACCGGACGCTTTCGGAGCAGACAGTCCTGGAGCGCCGGCCTTTGCAGTCATCACACCTCAAGTCGGTCAAGGCACTCTTGAAGATTTTTGCATTCGAATGGCCTACTAGAGAGACTATGTAGTTCTCACGGACTTTCCCCACCTCCTCTACTTTTTTTTTTCGTGCCTTTGATTTACCTCTTCGCTACTCTTCCTGTCTTTCAAATCCTCGTACCCTCCCCCCAGTTCAGGGTAGCAAACCAGAATCTCTTACGGTTAACCTACCTGCACTTCCCACCACATCTCTCTCTCTCTCTCTCTCTCTCTATTCCCCTTTTTGGAGAACAAGATCCTGAAAATGAGCTGCGCACACTGGCTTATGAACTAACCTTCATCAGTTGACGATCAAACAATTTTACGAGCTTCGCGAACATCCTTTCAACTTTTGTATGTATAGCATCGCCTTCCTACAGGCCTACTGTGGTGGGGCTCAGTGGTTCTGTGCAACGTGCTGCTCGCTGGGATATTCGCCAAACGCCTATGCCTATACGTTCCGCACTCACTCAACGTTACTGCATATGTCGCAACGTTCTCGTTGTGTAGCACCTGCTTAATATTGGAAAGCGGCAAAAGCTATGAACATGTCACACCCGCGAAAAAAACTTGCTTGAGCATTGAGCTTGTGGACACCAAGAATTATAGGGATCTGAGTCAACTCTCCAGCAAACTCCTAAATAACACAATGGTGCAATGAAATAGACATCCCAATCGTTCTTGTGTAGCTAAACAGTCACTCCGTTTGTAATTCAAAATCTTTCGCGAAACTTTCTTTTTGGAGCTGCAAAAAAAAAAAAAAAACGCGGTGCAAGGCTTCGTTTCTGTGGCACAGCTTGCCCCATTAAAAAAATAACAATTAAAGCAAGCGCACGTTCACGCATTGTCTCTACGCGAATGTCCGGCTGTTCTGTTGTCGCCACGGTCTCAAGGTGCGTTATTTGAATGCTGTGACTAAACTCCGACCTTGCGAGCGGGTTTCGTTCGCACGTTTCCAGAAGCTGCTGGCGTCCCTTATCTTGCCTTTTCCTCTTTTGTTTTCTTGCACTTCAAGTCACGTTAGTCTCCGAGCATGCAGGAAGAAATGCATGCCGTTGCTTGGGGGACGATGGAAGGCAGATAAATGGTTTTCCCCTACAGCCACTGGGCCTCCAAGTGCCGCGAAACGCTCGAACAAGGCCTGTGGTTATTTTGTCGAGCTCGTGAAAACGAGTCCACGTAGCAGGGGACGAATCTAAGCTGACAGACTAATTTGAATTCATTTCTTTTGTTGCTGTTGTGTAAGTGCACTTGACGTACGAGTCGCGTTAGTGACAAAGCTACTTCGCACCCTCCCCTGTCCATCTTTTTTTTTTACTTTTTTAATGAGTATTTCTACGTGGTTCTGTGCACTGCGGTTGAGCAATTTAGCCACGCGCACAAGAAGCATCCGCAAAGCTTGCAGCGGCAACGAAGGATGCATGAGCGAGTAGCGTTAGGTCAGTCACTATTACTGTATACTGTTACAGCTGGTACCAGTTGTTAAGGCTGCCACCAGTTGTTACAGGGACGGGGTTTTGGCGACTTTCAACTGCGTCTGCTTGGAGCTCGAACCAAACTGATCATCGGAGAGGGTCCGGCAGGGAAGACGAGATGATGCAAAAATAAATAACAAAAATTTAATACGTCGTTACAGGTGAGAGGTGCGCTCCGTGACAAAAAGTACAGAAACGTCCGACGTACGAGCTCCTGCACGCAAAGGCAGGGAAGACGTTCACGTGGCGTCTCGCTGGCTTTCTTATGCCCTACACCATCCGGGCAACCGCATACTCTCTTGCTTTCTGGCAGAGGGCCTTGTCAGCACACTGATCATCCCACACAGAGGAATTCGGAGAGAAACCACTTCTTGGTTTAGAGGGGTTGAACGTAGGATAAACGAGAGTAGTAATCCCGTCACGCACGCCCGATGGACAAGTCTTTTCATGTTGACGAGCGTGACTATTAGGAGCGTCGAGGCCCAGGCGCTTGGCATCCGTTCCATTCATCGCTGCACACAGTGAACCGTAACAATACTCGTCCCCATCGCGCGCACTACTTTGCACCACCCTCGATGCAACGCGTGGAGGTTCAACCGGGACACCAGCACCATCAGTTTCTTAAATCTCCATTATCGTGGCACATATCTGTTACATTACCAACTGCAGAGTGTCAGGGGCGCTTCTTTATAGCCACTTGCTGCCTTTATTGCCTGCTCCCTCGAGGCATTCCGTGCAATTTAGGTGACTGCAAGAAAGTAGTATAAATATAACGAACCATAATGATCTTTGTGGAATGAGTCGCCGGTAGCCAGGGGAGGAATTTTCTCTTTCACCAATCAAAAACGAAGGCCGAACAAGGCCAAGGTTAGGGCGTAGTCAACGTCTTACGCGCGTTCCCGCTGCAGACGTCTGCAGACACCACCGTCATCTCCGTTTCTATGAGCGATATGCACCACCATGAGCCCAACGCCCTTCTATGAAGGTCGCGCGCGTACACAACGTTACACACTGCTATGCTATGTCGACAGCGTTTGCCTTCACAACCTATCTCGTCAATACTTCTTAATTGCTGCGGGCCGAGCAACTGGCTGCCTGACGCACGCACGCACTCACGGATGGGTGGACGGGGATAATCGGGACAGAGGGCGCAAAGTTACGCCGCAGGCACATCCTACGTACGCTGAACGGAATATTTTTCTATCGTTCACGAGAGACGCTATAATGATGAAAAATATAATCATATAAGCAATAGTGAAGGAAATAAGTTTGTCTGATTGCGCATGGGTAGGATGGCTAGCATGTATTTGACGATCACAGAAATAATAATGGCTCATCAAAAGCCATTGAAAATATACCGGTACCATATATATATATATATATATATATATATATATATATATATATATATATATATATATATATATATATATATATATATCAGCCGCGGTAGTTAGAGGTGGGAGCGAGTGAAAGAACTTCATTGGAGGTCCGGCGAGGACGCGAAGTCGTCGCGCACCCAGCCAGTCCAACGTCGGGATCGGCAAGTCTAGCCCACTGGCCCAGTTGCAGGCACGCTGAACAGCGAATATTTGCTTGTATAGAGCAGTGCTACGCAGATGCAAGTCCCACTCCTCCTTGCTGAGCTTGGGGTATCTCGACCTGTACTCCCAGAGCATCTATGCTAGAGTGGAGGTCTGCACATAGGACGGGCACGCGTCGTCGCGATATACGTCGGGGTAAACTTCGTGTAAAACGGCCAGACATGGATATGTGCCGGTCTGTAAGAGTCCAAGAGAAACGGCTTGCGCCCTATTCAACTTGGGGCGATGGGGTGGAAAGACCCTTCTAGACATCTAGGAGAATTTCATAATCTCTTTGTGAGTAGCGGGAGCGTCCCTGTGGCCGTAGGGGGGAGGTGAATCGGCGCTCCTTGCAGAGGGAGCGCTGTCGGTGAGGTCGCGCACAGCCTCGTGAGCAGACTCATTCAGGTTCGGGGGAACACCCTTGTCCGACCCAACGTGAGTGTGAAACCAGTGAATCGAATGATGCGTGAGAGCATACGGACTCGATACGCTAAAAAGACGAGCAGATTGCTCGGCGATGTAACCCTTCTGAAAAGCCCTAACTGCCGTTTTGGTACAAGTATATATAGATCTCGGACCCACGACCGTCTAGCATGGCGAGGGCGATGGCGGTTTGCTCGGCAACTTCGGGGTCTGATGTGCGAATCGAGGCGCTATTGGTAATCTTGGCTCTGGAGTCGACCACGACGACTGCAAAGGTCTTCCCATCGCTGTGCTCCGCGGCGTCGACGAAGCTTGCTCTGATGTCTTGTTGCTTGATCTGTTTGAGGGTCGCTGCCGCTCTGGCCTTGCGTCTGCCGTCGTTGTGGACGGTATGGACGTTTCGGGGCACGGGAGCCACTTCGAACTTGTCTTGAATGCGCCCGGGTATCAGGGTACTGATCATCGAGAATCTCGCAGGGTGGTAAGCCAGCTCCCCGAGGATGCGTTTACCTGCCGCTGTCGTGGTCACGCGAGGGAGTTGCGCTCGTTCTTAGGCTCCGGCAATCTCTCCGGTGGTGTTATGTGCTCCTAGCTTGAGGGGATCCTTGTTATGGGGGTCCTGATGGGTAGCCCGAGAGTCCTTTTGACTACTTTGTGGATGAGAGCGTTGACCTTGTCCCACTCCGCTCTGAGCCAGTTGTGCATAGAAATCGTGTACGTGAAGTGGCATGGTACGAAGGCGTTAATCAGCCTGAGGAGATTGTTTTCCTTCATGCCTCGGTGTCGGTTCGCGATTCTACGAACGAGCAGGAAAGCTTTGTCCGCCTTTGCAATGATCCCGCCGTTGAATTATGCCCAAGACCCGAATGACGTCGACCCTGGGTATCCCTCCCTTCACAAGTGCGAAGACTGATGCTGCTTTCGGAGACTGGCTTCCATTCTTTGGGTCTGCCTCCCTTCTCTTTCCTGCAAAGCAGAAGCTCCGCCTTGACGGGGGAGCATCTAAGTCCAGAGGGGCGGAGATGCTCCTCGATCACGTCGATCGCCTACTGCATGACTTCGACTCTTTTCTCGCAGCCGCCGGAGCACCCGCCATACTGAAGGAATACAGGTCAGCCGCGGTAGCTCAGTGGATATGCGGCGTTCTGGGACAGGATAATGGAGCCATTCATTTAACTCGATTTTATTCCTTTCTTATCATCCAGCCTTCATGACCGGCCGATCATGTTGGTGATAACACAGGCGAAGTGCTGCTCGTACCGCTGACCAAGCGCAAAAGGAAAAGAATTGAAATAGCATTGTTATACATTATCCCGCCTCAGCTGTTGAGCGTGAAGTTGGATTTCAGGCCGCGGTTACCAGATTCCGTAAGGAGGGAGGGGAATACTGGGGAAAAAAAATAGGAAGAAAGTAATCGGCATAAATCACCGGGGTATGATTGTCCAAGTCCAACGACAGCTTCTCAGTGTAAAACTGCTGAGATATCCCATTATGTGTGACGAAAGCGTGTGTGTAACACTGTAACGACTATTCGACGGCGACATGACGGCAACGTAAATACGACAGCGTGAGGATGACAAAGTTGAGAGGACAGCAGCTTAACTTCTCAGCTTCCTTGGGCAAGCATAATTCTAACGAAATCATACAATAAGCCCTTTCTTCTTTCTTTTTTTCGCTATCTGATTTATTGCACGCTGCAGATGAGCCACTTGCGCTGCTTCAGCAGCAGACAATATTTGCCTGACAAGTCGCTGTGTGCAATTAGCTTATTCAAAATGTCCGGAAATCACACCTAATTATTTACTCGATGGCAAACGTTAGTATTGTAGAATTCAAGCTGGTCGACGGTAAGGGCACGTCTGTTTCGTAATGACCATGCGTTTTCATGACTAATAATAATAGCACCAGTTTGCAGACATTACGTGTTCTAAATATGCGCTCCAGTCAGGCTGGCGCATCGCACGTTATCCCCCCCTCCTCACCCCGCCCCCCCAAAGAAAATAAATATTTTCGTATGCTCCACCCGAGGTAACTATGCAGTAGGCTGATATATTCTGTGGCGAACTTCAGGGCCCGATTTCTCGAAACTGTGTTCAGCAGCTTGCTTCTAAATGAGCATGTCTTCGTCTCCAATCGTATTCGCTTCCGCAGTTACAGTATGCGCCTCAAAGTGTATATATAATTAAGAATTATTAAAGCATCTTAAATTGGTTAATTAAGAACGGCAATTTGTTGCAGGAATTATGTCTTTATTTTTTAATAATCTAGTCGAAGTCGCGTAATCGTCTTACCGTGGACGAAGCGTGGATAGCTTTGTTAGACCGCGTTCGCCTTGGCGTGGCCTATACACTAAGCACTTCCTCTTTCAAAATCTGTCGTGCAAGCTCCGCATCGACTGCGTGTGGAGTGCGGACGAGAACATAGCCCCACGTGTTGCTCTGGGCTAACCATCATATTCCCAGCAAGGGCAATAGTTATGCCCTACAAACCTAGGGCTGAGGGCAATCAATCATCTATTGCCACTGGGGACGATACGTGGACCGTGACCAATTAGTAGCCGTGAAAGAACAGCTTTCAATTGAGTGAAATACTTTTTTTTTTACTAGCACGGACACGTGGTCAAAATGCTAGAGACGATTTTATGCAGTGACTCGTGCTAGTTGTTGATGTTTCGTCCCTCCCTCCGGCGATATTGTATGTGTTAATATTTGCGCCTGCTAAAGCTTCCTTATTATTTCTTTCCCTTTCTTTAATTTGCTAGTTATTCATTTTAAGGCAAAGTTATATTTTCCAGAGCAGCCGGAGGCGTACTGTTTCCGACCTGTCCAGTTAAACTCCATGTAAATGTACCCACCCAGCTCCCCCCATCCCCCTTTCCCTTCCCAAATATGCGGAGCGAAGCTCTCGTGAAAGACTAATGAAAATTTGATTGTAGCTTTCGACAACTACTCTGCCTTCACAATGACATTCCACCTGCACCGAGGCTCGCATAAGGGCCTGTTTTCCATCATGCGAACGAATGCGTTTTCCTTATTCCCTTTCGTTGACTCACCAACCATTTCCCCAAAAGTAAGACAGGTTGCACAAACTTTGTATCCTGTTTCGTTTATATCGTGTAATGTTTTGCGCTCTTGTCACAAAATGACAGGAAATGCAAGACGATCAAACGTAACTCAGAGGTGTGTTACTTGGTCGTCATGAACGAATTTGTTGTTATGCGAAGTGGTTTCATGTACCAAAAATGTGCGTGCTTATCCTATCACCATTCTAGGTTGTTTTGCATACGCGTCTGTAAGTCCGTCCTTTATGTAGGTCTCACCAGATATAGTCTTCCTGGCCGGAGGGGTCTTCTCCGGACGAACAGGAAAGCAAGAGCCCCAGTAGCAGCTAATTCGAGAAAGTATTGTCATTACCACGTGGGTTCTGGAGCAATGCGCTAGATAGGCAATTCGAAATTCAGCTAATGAAGCTTGACGACATTCATGAAAGTGGCCGTGCATCAAAGTCCTGTGCCTGACTCTGCCTCTGCGGTCGATGCATCGCGTCCACGATGTTTGATTGGCTAGGAGAGGTAGGACCTGATGTGACAAAATAAAGTTTGCTGTCGTTCTCTCCCGCGGTATGAAACAGGTTTGGCGGCTGTTCGTGTCGCACGCCGTGCTGCTTGTGGTTCGCCAGTGCTTATCCTCTTTCGGTGTCACGCGGCTGCGAAACTTCTGTCAGTTCCCGACAGCGATGGCTGTACGCGCGCATGCATAATGACCCCGATAAGTGCGTCTTGCTTCTCTTGTGCAACTGCACTCTCTTCACTGCTATGTTGATTCGTTCGGAGCATGGTAGTGGGTGCGCCTGAACAGGTATAGCAATAGTTGCGCTATATAGGCGACGTTCGATCGACGTTCCCTTGCGTGCGTGAGCGGGAATGAGAAATTTGCTGCGGAAATGTGGCAGCTCGTTCAGCTGCCGGCGCGACTGTAGTAGTAGCGCTCACTTCCCCGTGCTGTCAGCGCTTCAGACGGTTTGCGTCAGCCGCGAAGAGGCGTTTCCCGCCGCGCCAGCCACGCCGCCGCGGCCGATGCTCTGTCGGGAGGATGGCCCGTCCTTGGGGATGTGCCACCTTAGGCGCGGCGACAACCTCAAGGTCGCCAGCCACAAAGACACAATGGTCGCCGGAAGGGATAATTCTCACCTGCCGACTGGCCGCGAAACCGTTCGGCTGGCGGCAGAAAGTGAACCTTGAAATCCAGTTTGTGCGTCGCGAGGGGCAGCCTCCTTGCCCGCTGACCCAATTCAGGGAGCCGGGTCAGTACCGCGTTTATAAGAGCCCCGGCGACGGTCATTGCTCCAGAGGCTATGCTCCTCGACAGTCACGCTTGGGTCCTGTGGACGGTGATCGCGGCCGCGGCCGCGGAGCCGTACCTGGGCGCTCGAATCGGGAAGCTGAACACACATTTCCATGGCGTCTCCGGAGAGCTGTACGCCGTGGACGACACGACGCTGTACCTCAAGGACTTTCACTATGACGGAACAGGACCAGGTGGGCAAGGCGCAAGAGTGGTTGTGTTGTGATGTTCATGCTGGTGTGCGCGAGTCAAGCGTTCGTTTTCACTCGTGAGCTGGTGCTGGTGAGATGCGTTGCCTTCAACTTCCTTCACGTTGCGTTCATCTTGCCTTCAACCTCGCCCGCGAATGAGGGTTCCGAGGAAGCCATAGTAGCGCGGTCATGTTGTAGTAAGCACACATCAGCATATGTTCGATCTGACTGTCATGCATAGATCTGTACTCCGGTCATATTCATGGCGAACCTAATGAAGATTGGAGGGCACGAGCTCGCACCTGCTGACGCTATCACTGTGCGGAAACTCACGCAATGGAAGCGTCGGTTTGTGCCGGGGCTCTCGCTCGATAACAAGCTATTAAAATACGCAAATGTGTTGAAGTTACGCACACACAAAAAACTTTCTCCTTTCATCCGTAAACATTTTCGGCATTTTCTCACTCTCCTGCGCGCAGATGCCTACTTTTGGGCAGGCTCTTCGACTCGGCCGGACCACACGGGCTTCATCATCCCGGATGAGAAGGGCAGGTTGGAGACGGCTAAAGCGTCGCGCGGGCGGCCTCGTTCCAAAGCGCTGCATTTCTATTGCAGAACAACACCGCTCGGCGCCTATAATGGTCAAGACCTGGTGCTCAAGCTGCCGGCCGGACAAACGATCAGCAAAATCCGATGGTTTTCTGTCTGGTGTCGAAAATTTAGGGTAAGTGTATGCACAGATTTGGACGGCCGAATTCACAAATTTGTTCCTTCGTAAATGCTCATCGGCCAGCCGCCATATCCGGCAGCACATTTGGTTTGCGTTAGGTCTTACGAACAATCCTAGTGTAAGAACTTTTTTTTCCTGCCCTGATGTTTTTCGGTGGACTGTCCTAGAATTGTGTTCCTAAAGCTCCGGCTGGCGTTGCACAGGCAAACTTCGGCGACCTGATCATCCCGCGGAACCTGGAGGTGCCCAAGCCGGCCGTGCTCAAGGCGCTGCCCACCTTTGACCATGGCGTGTCTTCCGGCCGGGTCTCGCTGGTCGACGCGCAGACCTTTTTGGTGCCCGACTTCAAGTACGACGGCCTCGGGCCCGGTGAGCGGCGTCCCTGATCTGTACAAACGGGGAGAATAAAAGCGCTTGAACCATGTGAGTGTGTGTGCTTGTCTGCCCAGCCGCCTACTGGTGGGTGTCCAAGGGCCCCAAGCAGCACCGCGGCGGCACGCGGCTGCTCGACGAGAACGGCAGGTGAGTGGACACGTGGGAGACCTGCTCGCGTGACCCGCCCTGGCACACCTTCTCGCAGCGACGCACCTCTGGCACCCGCCACGGGCAAGACCGTCTTCATTTCGCTGCCGGACGGGCTGAGCGCCTACGACATTGATCGCTTCGGCGTATGGTGCGATGCGGCACAAGTGGATTTCGGCAGCATCTCCATTCCCCACAATGTTCGCGTCCCGCCATCACCGCGTCAGCTGGCCCTGGCGCAAGCCGAGGCACAGCAGCAGGCTGTCGTGCCCCACGTTCAGCGGGTCCAGCCCGTTTCCACCGCGGCCCCAGTCAGGCCTACGAACAAGACCGGAGCCAGAACCACCAGTGGCCTCAACTGTCAAGTCCTGCACGAACCCCTAGGCCTGGAACTGCGCTGGGTGTTGGAACGCGACCAGGCAGTCATGCAGATGGTCGGTCGCGTGCGTCAGGGCGAGTACATGTCCTTCGGCCTAAGCAAGGATGACACCAAGTCCCGCATGCTGGACGCAGACGCCATTGTCGCCTGGATCGACCGGAATGGTAGAGGACACGCTGTAGACTACTATTTGTCTAGCAAGGAGCAGGTATGTGAGAAACTTGGTCTGGTTCGAGGCACTAAAGTTTCATAATCTCTTTTCACAGTGTGTGGGCAATCGCGGGAGCTGCCCAGACAACAAAATCAGCCGCAGGGCGGCTGACAGCGTGACAATGTTGGACGCGGCAGTGCTGAACGGCTATCACATGGTCACCTTCCGCAGACCTCAGGCAGCTCGTGAGTGCACTGCTAGCTATGTGTTCCTAGAGCGTCCCTAACTCGCGTTGTTTGTTTAGAGGATCCCAACTACGACCAGCACATCTACTCTGACGGTCCGCAAGCAGTCATGTGGGCCGTAGGACCTGTCAATGATCACTCTGACGCATCTTATCACTCTGTTCACAGTCAAGGTTGGTATGAAACCTAGAAAATAAAATGATGAGTGACGGTTCCTGAGGCTCCTATTCGCTACTTCCCAGGGGACATGTTTTTGGACTTTGCCCGCCAGCCTGCCTGGAACTGCCCGGCCCCGGATGACGACGCGACAGAAAGCGATTCGGCGGCCGAAGGGTCGGCAGACGACGCATGGCAGATCCCGCCGGTGTCGTGCCCGGCAGACGGCGTTTTCCAGATGCAGATCGGCCCTGCAGGAGGCCGCAAAGGCTACCAGGCAGTGACGGGCCAAGTGGGGTGGGGAATCGCTTGGTACGTCAACGGTGTCCTCATACCAGAACTCTGGGTGCAGCGTGGAAAGACGTACACGTTTGTGGTCGAAGGAGGCAACGACCAAGAGAACACAGCCAAGAACCATCCATTGTATATTACATCCGACCCTGGAGGTGGCTACGAGCACAAATCAGTCGCGGAACGCAAGGTCGAGCGCGTCTATGCTGGCGTCGCTCGACACAAAAACGGAAGACCTTATCCCACGGCTGGTGAGTTGACTCCGCTGCGCGGCTCTTTTTTTATTCCGGCGCTTAAGTATGGGGGTGTGACGGTTTCAGTGCATTTACTGGCTCCATTTCTACAACTTGACGGCGGATGCTTTATCAGATTATCACAAGCTTGTAAATGAGGCGTCATGGCTACTGCCAGACCTGAGCGTTATATGACGTTTTCAAGGTGCGATATATTGCCCGTAAATGCCATGATGAGAAAGTAAATTATCCCTCTATGTTGCTCTGGTTCACTTTTTGGTGCGGGCATGAGAGCATCAAAGATTATCGTGGCAGGTGCGACATGCTGGTGCGTACTGTTTCGAGCAATATCGGGCGCGCTGAAAGTGATGTGCACATTCGAGAAAGTTCAGTTGTCTTAAGTTATTCTGCGAGCCTCTTTTCAATATACATGTTATCTTAAAATGTAACATTGCGCAAGCAACGTTGCCTCCCTTTCAAGTTTCGCTTAAACGTTTTAAGCAAAAAATTGAAAGGGGGACAACATTTAAGATTATATGACAAAATAGGAACACATAAAAAGCCTGTAAGTTGTGTGCCAAAGCATTAGGCTTAGCAGCGCCTTCGTCTTGGCATATATTTCTGTATACTGCTACCCATGTAGAGGACAAATGTACGGTAGCAACTCAATACACTATGTTCGCCACGTTTCTATACAACTTATAGCATTTAAAAAAAGAAGACAAAAGGAAAAGCTTTCTCCATCTGCTGCATTCAGCTCATCTTCTCTCGCCTCTGCCTACGCGCTACTCAAGAGTAACGTTGATGCGCGTTTTGTTTTCATTACCGACGTCTCGTAAGCAATATTCTTATCGAGGAAAATGTCACCTTTATATTTGCGGCAACTCACGGAGAAGTTGACATGGCACGGCAGGCATGGGTACGGCACCATGCTGTGTATCAATCTGTGAATGCCATTTTCTTATCCACAGAAACGCATAAGCGGGTTCATTGATGTGCTTGGCACTCAGTATTTGTCTTGCATGACGTAGGCGCTACGTAGTGCTACCAGGGCCAAAAACGATGTTGTTACTGGGCAGTGACGCAACGGCTGTGCTAAACTGACTTCGTTCTGCCGCGGCGTGTCGGATGGGGAAATATTGGCGGTTGTTCGCGGGACGCCATTTACGTCGTGTTTTGCCATTAGTATACGTAGCGCGATAGGCACCTAGAGCTTTAAGAGGAAAAGAAAACTGTTTCACTGCTCGGGCTGGGAAAAAGAAAGTTCTGGCAAAAGAAATGTGTGTACTGACACCGCGGATCTTTACACCTGGATGGCGAAAGAAAGTGCGCAGTCTGACCGAAAGGTATTGCTTGGCCCTTCTTTCTCCACCGCAGTGTGACAGGTCGTCGCGCATGTCTGACAAGCCCTTTTGGCTTGCGTACACAAGCGTGGCTATTTGCCACGTTTCACTGATCGATCAGAGCGTTATAATGCTCGCGCTAAGTAAAGTCTTTTGGGGTTGCACCTGCGGCAGTAGCGTAGGCATGGGAGTTAGGTGAGGACCTATATACCACACTCCTTTCCCTTAGCAGCACGCAGCTCCATAACTGTACATGTACCAACAAGAAAATCAACGCACCCATGGGTGTTGATTTTCTTTCTACCGGACCAGACCAGACTTTCCTTGACGCCGGAATAGACTGATAACATCGGCAATTAAATCACGGCTAGGATACTGCACGTGTCGCCAGAAGCTATAGCGGAACAAGCCTGTTTAAGCCGGCCAAGTGCTTGCCCTTCCGCGCCATTTAGAACCGTATAGTTTATTCTGGGCAACAAAGATGATAGGAAAAGTGGGGACTGTTCCTTGTTGACCTAGACAGGGTGACTAGTCAACGAGGGCTGACACTGGTGCTGTGAATGTAGTCCAGTCGCCGCTACCGTACGCGTTCGAAAAGCCGACGTTCAGTTTCGTTTGACGCGATCGTCCAGGCCGCGCCGATAACGCGGACTAGGTCCAACTAGGCCAATCGCGTGAGGCGAAACGAAATTTCGGCTTTTCGAAAGCGTACAAGATGGCAGCCCAGGAGTGTCCAAAGAACGGCCTGTCGCCTGTCCCGCGGCTCCAGTGAAAATATTTATCTATAGTCGAGGGCAATTGGAGGGGGACCAGGTGTGTATACAGCTCGAAGTAGCGCGGGTTTTGCCAACGATCAAGAGGGAGCGTGCACACTGCGTTGCGCTCGTGCACCTCTCCGAGTCACGTGTCTTGACTGCGGCACCTTTGGCACAAACCGCAGTGGGGCGCCTGTGCGAGTGGCAGCTCCCGCTGGGCGAGCAGCCCGACGAGTACAACAGCTTCGAGCAGTTCCGGCAGCGGCTGCAGCTCCAATGTCGAGACGGGTCGCCGGCCTACCTGCGCTGGACGCCGGACCGCAACACACCCGACCTCGTCTACTATCAGGTGTGCTGTGCTACATCCCTGCTGTCGTTTAGACGGGCTCTCGGAGAGACCTATGCGCACGTTTTCCTGTTCACACTGCGTGCAAATGTCGCGGCCATCTCGTGCGACAAATTTTTTTGAGCTGCGGGCAAATGCGATTCTTAAGCCGAATTGACACGGCAAGCCGGATCGCTTCTTCGGTTAGTTCGCAAATGAACGTTACGTGGCTATCGCTGCAACGAACCACGCCGCTAGCAGTTCGTCTGAGGAGTCCTTGTGTGCCGTGTGTTTCGGCGGCCCTAAGCTACCACATTTTTCTCCGGTGAAATGCGATCCTTCGTGTGAATCCAGCTGTACGAGCAAGAAAAATGCGTTTTTTTTTTACTTCTTTTATTTCCTTCTACACATAATAATTTCGCGGCACGCATCAGCTTATTTGTCAATAACAGCTAACGCAGCAACTTCTACGTCTCTAGGAATTGAACAAGCCAAGACGATTGTTTGTTTGCTTTTTTGCTTTCTTTTCTATTGTTTTGTTTTATATATCTACGGGGGTATAATTGAAGGAACTAGCATGTTCAGAGGGTTCTGGCCTAAACCTTCTCCGACACACCGCTAAGTTTGACATGACGACTAATCGATGGCGCACTCATGCGTTTCTGCGGCAATCGATAATGTTGGAGCCCGCTTATATTTTGGCGGTACTCGGAGCTCGGTATACTCGGAGAGATAGACGCGGTAGTTTCAACTTCCGTGGAGTCCCCTGATGTCGAACATTCGAGATTATTTGCGAGTCACTTTGCTGCTCGTAAAAGTGCTGTCTATACCACTGCTTGCACGGGGTCGCTTACTCTGCATGTAATTTTAAATCAAATCACTGTGCTCCTTCGTTTTTCTTTTTTTCGAGGTATGTAACCCTTATATACGGCGACTTCAAATATTGAAATTAAAAATCCTATCTGATGGCTTGTAGCCCACCCGCTTGTGATAAAGCAAGCTTTACATGCTTGCCGCCACCTATCTGCGCTGATTCTTACTTAAAATTCGATAATTCCTAAACTATATTCATTGAGCCAATATACGCTTCGCGGAGAAAGGAGTCTGAACGACACCGGACATTTAAATCTTCTTATCATGCAGCGCGAAGATATGCATAACGTATAGACATAAGCATTACCCGCGTTTAGTGAAAGCGCTGTCAAAGCAAAAAGCAAAAAAAGAAAAGCGGCGAAAGGCTAAGCAGTATACGAGTACCAAACCAGAGAGAAATGCGCTCACGCGCATTTTAATTCCCAAATTGGGAGAAGCTAATAATTTCAGCCTGTCCACAATACCGGGCGAGTGCTAACGCTGGCGCCGTGCCGCAGTGCTACACCCACCGCCACCTGGGCTGGAAGATCCATGTGGTGGACTCATGCGCAGCCAGCAACTCTACCGGCCGCCGCACCACCGGCTGACGAGCTGCAATAAACCCGTCCATCCCACAACCTTCGGCTGCCTTATCTGGGTGCGTACGTGGCCTGCGACCCGGTCGGAGGAGGGCCGCCGAGCCATCCTGCCAGCTGGGCGCCCGTGCAGAAAACGCTCGGCGCCTGCGGGTTCGATTTACGAGGTCTCTCACTGGTCGTGAAAGTGCCGAAGGAGCACACACGCGTTACCGAAATCCGCGGCCTGCATTCTGAAGGAAATGGCGTGCTGGAAAATACTTTATGCAGTATAGAGGCAGGAGCAACATCACGATACACGTGTTTTACTCCATTAAAGGGCCCCTCACCAGGTCTGGCCACTTTGAGCTGACAAGCACCGTGCATACAATGCGCGCTAACGATCGTGTCTGCTAAGTATTACTAGTTTTACATCGCTACGCGCCGCGGAAAAAGCTGAAATTTCAAATCGAACGCCTTCGGGTGCAAGCTCATGGTCGGAGAGTCGACGAATATCGCACAAGTGCGCCTACGTACATGGCAGTGCCTTGACGTCGTTCATAGTGGCACGTGTTTTCCATAATTATTCAAGGCAACACCTGTTATTTGTGTAATCTGGTTTTTCATAAGACGAATTAAAGTTCAGAGAAATAATAAAGCACACAAGTTGAATGTCTGCGTCTTTTGTTTTACTTCGCACCGCAGCAAGAGAGATGTATTTCCGTGTCGTCTGCTTGTACCCACGTCGTGCAGTCGCGCGCGCAGACAACGAAACTATGTCATTTTCTACTCTGTTCTAGCGCGCGATGTTGTTCTGTCACCCGCTTGTGTCTGCCTCAGTATTCGCGAAGCACTGACTTATACCGCTAGTCAGGTGTCCTCTTGCACCGAGCGGTAAATCGTGCGCTGCGCGAAACGAGACAAACCTAACAGCTCGCGCGTGACGCCGTCAGCGGAAGTGCGCCGCGCAGAAAAATAAAGAAAAAAAAAGGAGAAAAAGAAATGAAGTCGGAGCCCGTGGTGTATCCGTCACGCGATCCTCGAGCTTCGGTATGTGAGAACGCTGGGAAGGAATTTCGCTTGCGGAGGCTAGGCGGGGCAAGTGGGGAGAGTGTCTCTCTTGGCAGTGGCGCTGGCCTCCTGAAATCATCACTCTTTTAGAAGAGTTTGCAGCCTTTGGGGCGTGTCTTGTCCCACAACGATATTCGTCATCTGTCTTAACCGCATTTCCTTTCTTTAACGCTGCGAGACCGGTACTTCCAAGTCACGAACGGCATGCGCGCTATAGGCGTGACATACAATTATCGGCAGGAAAGTAGCGATCGCAGCGCTTTCGAGAAAGGAAACGCAAGCAAGGCAGATGACGATTATTGTTGTGGGACAAATATACGCCTCAAAGGGTGCAACTGTTTTAAGAGTGATCGGTTCGCCGCACTAAAATATTGCTATCTCGGCTATTAACGAACCGATTTGAAAACATTCTTGCGGCAGAACGCCCCCTCGAGGGCACGTAAAAAACTTCCAACGTACAACCGAAATTTGCTATGTGGCCTGGTGAGGGGCTCTTTAAGATGGAGAGCTGTCATAGTTTTCCGAGGAATACGTCCGCTCTGCTTGTGCCCGATAAGAGCGAACGTAACTACAGTGGGCGGGGGTTGTGGTAGAGAAACCTCAATAATGGAGCTAAATATGGGAGAACACTTACGCGGTATAAAGTAATTGTCAACACACCCTTTGTTCTTGGAGCGAGACAAGCAGCTCAAGGAGCGCGCGATAAGCTTACGCGGCGAGCTCGTCCCTCACGGTCGCGTTTGGACGGGTCACCGCTGTGTGCAGCAGAAAGAAAGACTGCGCGCGCCACTTGAGCGAGTTGCGATTGCGATGGGAAACATGTACACACATGCGGAAGGGGGAAGGCGCCTTGCGGCGGAGTGGCCGCCTATCTTTCCATTTTTATCGACTCCCGGATGCTGGAAATCGCCACAACGTAAAGAGAGGTCCGTATGCGTTTGTAGTGATTTCCAGACACCGAGCGCTATCTTCATGAAGGACGCCAGTGGCAGGATTCGATCAGACTCGCGCTCGATGCTCGGGATCGCACAGGGGTTCGACGGCACGAAGTGGTTTCAGAAGGAGCTCCACTAGCTCGGGAAGCTGCACTCACCCGTCGATAGGAAGTCTTGGCCCCGGCCCTTCCGGCACTACGAACGACCATGCACTACAGGCAGTATGTAAGACCATTGGGGGGAGGGGGGGGGATGAATTTAGAAATGCAGTGTGATTTTGACAGGGCAAATTCAACACTGCAGCCGCATGCTTCAGTAGAACTTCATTATGATAGCCGCAGCGGAGGAGCCTGGACCAGGATCCAGAAGGCTGTTCGCGCGTTGCTGCCATAGTAGAATCAGAGCGCGAGGTGGATTTTTACCCAAGCAAGAGAGAGAGAGAGAGAGAGAAAAAAATGTAAAAGTTATAGCAGGCCCCGTCTACTGAATTTGCGGGACTGCAGAATTAAAGCTCCATTTAACGCAGCTATCTCTAGTTTCGAAATATTCCGTCTCCACAATGTACTACGAAATGCATTGGCGTTCGACTTAATTTCCCGAAAACGCCCTCGTAAAGCTTTGCGGGACAAAACCCGTTTATATGTGGGACAGTTTTACATTTCGTAGCACATTTCGAGGAAGGACATCCCAAAATGCATGCAAGTGTCAGGACCTCTGCTGCGGGGTTATATGACTTAATTACTGCCCCGTTTCACTACCACATCTACAACATATGCGCGCTAGAGTAATTATTTAAACGTTGATGAGCGAAGCTTCTTCGATTAGGCAAGTGAAGATTGCGATTTGTCGTTCATGTGGTGTCAAGTAATCCATCTTAAGAGATGAAATTAGAACGACTTATCGTTTATATAGAATAACAAAAGCTTCCGAGGCCATTTGGAAAGCTAATCAATAAAATTGTAAAGTTTTCTGAGGCCAGTTGAACAGTTAAGACGGGTTTAGCTCCTCTTGGCAGGTGCCCAGAAAACGCCCAAACGCGGTAACGTGTTTTTTTCCAAATGGGTGTTGTTTTTTACGACGTTAGTAGACACAAGGAGGCACAGTACACTGGCAGTCTTCGACTTGTTATCATCTTCCTGTAAATCAATCAATCAATCAATCACTCAATCAATCAATCAATCAACTAAACACGGCGGTTAAGACTCAATTTGAAATTGAAAGTACTATGCGGAATTTGTATTTCGCCAGATGACAACCCCTTTGTTGAACGACAATGGCGACGCATATATAGACTAAAGGTCTCCAGAAAAAAAGGAAGCATGCGGTAAAAAACTAATTGTAAAAAAAAGAAAAAAAAGTCTACATATGTTAGACCGAAAGTTACACATGCCGTACACGATTTTTTTGCGATGACGGCATCATTGGCTTTTGATAAACGAAGCCACTTTGAAGTCTAAAGAAGAAAGAGAGAGAGAAAGAAAATTCGTTGACATTAGAGTAATTGTACGCGGCAATGCACGTTTCGTTATGGCTTTCTTTTTTTTACACAAGAATGTGTTTCACAGTGGCTGAGGACCTTCCAACAAAATATAAGCTTGAGGGCAACAATGACACCCTCGGTTGTCTCTCCGTGCAGGATTTACCCAGCGCGTATGCGTATATACAGGGTGTTCAAAATTAAGTTTTATGGTTTTCTTAAAATTAGGCACTTGGATGCACGCGAAGACCACCTGTGCAAATACTTTATGTGGCCAGGGGGTCACGAAGTGGGATAATAATTATCGCTGTCAGCAGCCCAATTAACTAAAATTGAATAGTTAACATTTTGTTGACTGCAGCGAGCGAGTACGTTTGTATTGAAAAGTTAGCGGCAGTCATGTTTTCACACAGTATCATTTGGAAGAATTCTTCAAGCGCATGCAAGAGATTGAGGATCGGCGCGAAGCTCCTCCCTGATGTGACACGGTTGTTGCTTGCGGCGTTTCGTCTGACAACGGAGAGGAGGTATTGACAGAGATGATAACTGTCCCCCTTACCCTCTCGGCTGGCGAAATATAAAATCGAAGAACCCGGAACCGCTGTCGTAACACGCGACCGCGCAGCCTGTAATGATGGCGGCAGCTGCCGTGCCGAGATAATGGCCCGAGCGGAGAAGCCGAAGGGCAGTGCGCCTGCGTAATGATGACTAGACGAGCGGGCATGGTCCTTGCCTGGACTACGCAAATAAAGTGATTGCTGATTTCCAAGTACTGTAACTTCTATAGAAATCAAGGGCAACAGCTGCCCGGCACACCGCGCTGTCATACCTTGATTTCTACCAGCCGGGAGGGGAAGGGGAACAGTTATCATCTTTGCCTATGCCTCCGCCCCGTTGTCAACTAAGCACGGCATGCAACAGCCGCGTCACATCAGGGAGAAGCTTTGCGCCGATCCTCAATCTCTTGCATGCGTAATCGTGCGAACGACAAATAAAATTCGGAGAGGGATATCTCGGAGCACAGGCACGCTTGAAGAATTCTTCCAACTGATACTGTGCAGAAACACGACTGCCTCTACCTTTTCAATACAACTACATTCGCTCACTGCAGTCAACAAAACGTTAATTATTCAATTTTGGGTAATTGGGCTGCTGACAGCGATGATTATTATCACTTTTTGTGTCCCCCCTCCCCCCCCCGGCCACATAATTTGTTTGCACAGGTGGTCTTCGCGTGCCTCCAAGTGCCTAATTTTAAGAAAACCATAACGCTGAATTTTGAACACCCGGTATATACATATGCGTATGCGCGCCTGCGTATACAAATGCCCGGTTTCTTCCAGTCGAGCTGGACGCGTGAGAGTCCTGGCTCACGCCTGCTTCTCTTATCGTAGCTTGTAATCTCGCTTCGGATGTTTTCAACGGGCACGGACACAACCTGAGAGGGAAACACGAACCGAGGAGATATGAAGAGCCTAGTACCGGAAGGACGCGTTTCAGTGGCTGTAATGAACATGTATATTTATAGCCCTACGTAAATAATTTCTGAGATTCGATTACCGAATGACGTGCACGCGATACTAAGCTGGGTAACGATGGGTTCTATTTTGTTCAGCAAAGTGAGTTGAAGGCGTGGCTTGGATATACTTTGAAATGGTCGCATAATCGATTATGGTGTGCGCGTACATTTCAAGCAGACGCCGTAATCGACAGTGCTACCAAAGGGGATCAGTCCTGTGTTCAGTATTCAGAATATAATGGTAAAACTACTTATTACAGGAGCTCTACATGTGGTGTATAATGTGCAAAATAAATACAAATACTACTTTTTACATCATAACGGGCAAAAAAGTAGTATTTGTGCGATAGCACGTGAGAGTTGCTCGACAAAATGGCGCTTTGAGCCTTCAAGTCGCTTGTAGAGTACAACGCACTGGCAACCTGACGCTTCACGTTGGCGCATGTCTTACGTGTTCGCTCGTTAGGCCGTTTGAGCCATGCTGTGCTAAGTGAGCATGCACATCAAACAGCCGCATAAAACGGCTTCTTGACCGCGAATCACAACGAATGCGGCCGCGGTCGAACATGTTCAAACACGCTGCTTCCGATAATATTAAGCATAGTGATTTCGTTGAAGTTATGTCAGAGAAAAGTAAGTCCGAACTATAGAACTTTCAAATTCTTTAATGCTGTGTGTTTCGATTGTCAGTGTTGTTATTCTTGTGTCTTTATTTATTCGCTCTGAATGCAGGGTTTAGATTAACTGCAGCAGCGGTAACGATGATGATTAAGAAACTTTTTGGCATCCTCATGGTGAAAAAAAAAGAACATTAGACGCCACCAGTGTATACGCCATAGGTTCGACATTAGTTAGTTGGCATTCAAATTATGAAAAAAAAAACTATACACTTTCTCGTTTGGCCTCTTTTGGTGAAAATTGAATGCGGCTTGCAAGAGCAACTAAACAATGTTAGATACTTGGCAATTGCGCATGACGGCTACGTACGAGGTTGTGGCTGTAGTGCGTGAGCAAAGAATCCCCGAATTCGACTTCGGCGCGTATACGCGCTTAGGCATGTGCAAACCCGCACGAGGCCTACGAACTACATGCAGCACTCTAGCGGATTGTACGCAGAGAACAGGTGCCCCAGTATAATCAAGATGCCACGTTATGTTCCATTAGAGCCGCTTGCTTGGTAAATGAAATAGACAAAGTTTCATCCACTTCGAGAGAAGTGCGAAGCTACAAAGAAAACCTATACGAGTTTTACTCTCAGATGGATGCCAGTTTTTTTTTTTTTTCTGTCGCGAAATTTTCTCCACCTTGCTAGTTTCCACAGAACCGACTTGCTCGGCAAATCTGCCGAGTTTCCCCGCGCCCGCGTTCAGCTTGAGGTAGCGGAAGGCCTCTCTGCCGCGCGACCTTGCCATCCCGGTGTCGGTACGCCAGACGACTCCGCAGGCGGAAATGTTGGGCCTCCGCTCAGACTTCCGGATCGCCGCTCCTCTCTTGTTGCTCTTCGGCTGTGCCTGAGCGAGCTGGGAACGTTGTCTTTTTGTGCGCCAATTAAGAGGTGATTACTACAGTTGGACCCATTGTGCGCGCGTTCCACTTCTCTTTACCCGAAACGCTTCCATAAAGAAACACATTTAGATAAATAGACAAAGGGTGTAAGAAAGCCTGCTCCAGCCAAACTGTGACAGGCTAGGCCAATTCTGCTTCTGCCGTGTGTCTCGCGTGCTTTGTTGCTACCGCAGCGAAGGTGCAGGATGCGAGGTGCGCCTCCTCGAGATTCTTTGTCCGCCGAGCCATTGTGCCGGCACGGCGGCCATCGCTGTGAACGCGAAGCAGATTAGAGTCGCCGCGGCAGTGCGGTGAAAAGTGAGCAAGAACACAAGTGACGCGTCCTGCAAAACTCGCCCTCAAATGTTAATAAAGCTGGCGAGCAATGTCCCTCCAATGGTTAGGCGTTGCCTTTATTAGTGAAAGTCTGCGCGCTATAGGACCTAACCTTTTCTTCGAGGCTTTTCTTATTGATTGCAACTTGAGCAACATTTCAGGAACGTCCACGGGGGCGGAAAACGCTTCGGAAGTTCTCCGAAAAGGGTTCAGCACCAATCTTGTAGGCATTTTCCGCTAAGCTCTATACGCTCGCTACTCTGTTCCGTAAGGATTAGGTGAGGCCCGAGTACGCAACGATAATTGAAGGAAGAAACGAGAAAAGACTGGCGTCAAACGCGCTAAGTCAGCGCTCAAAGGCGTTCCGCTCTGTAGCCACGCAGGCGGGGCACCGAGCGGGCCGGTGGCGTTCATTGAATGAGGGAAACACGGTGCTGAGCGCCGAAGCGCCAAGTGGACGCCGAGGAGGAAGGGGTGCCCGCAAAATGAACAGGACAGCAGCAAATCCATATATCGGCCCTCGACCCAGCAGCGCTCGGCAGGCGTTCCATCTTGCGCGATATATATACGTGGAATGGAGGCGAGGCCAGTGCCGCCCCTGCAAATATATTGCACGGTGCATCGTCGACAGACCGAGCGGGGCCCCCCGACTCGAAGGAACTCGACGAGCGCGCGTGTGCGTGTGTGCGGAAATGCACTTAGCGCACGCGTAAAGTTTATGGGCGAGGCGTTTCTCCCTCCGACTCCAGGTCGGCTTTAGCCCCCCCCCCCCCCCCCCCCCCCGCACACACACACACTCTTGTTGGGATAATGGCATGCCCTTCGCCTGCTTCGCGGGGAGCGAAAAAGGGTCGGCGTTTTATGGCATCCGCGAAGCCTCCGCGACGAATGGTGAACGCACGCGGACCTAGCGACCCGCGCAGTAGCCTTCCACGCAGTCCGGCTCGTGTAATGACGGATGTTACGCGCACAACGAGCGTCGATTCGGCCCTTTTAACCGGCGCCCCCTGCGTCGTTCATTTGTCCCCCTGGCTTCGCGTGCGCTCGGCGGGGTTGGTTTCGAAACTTCGGCGGTGTGTCCAGAGGATAGCGGTGGTGCTCGACCGCTTAGTAGAAACGGGGAGGGTACCCACCGACCAACAGCCCGAGCAATTCTGACGTGGCACACGGCCTGTGCGGTCGCGCGGCCACTTACTCGAGCTGCTGCGAGCGGTCGCGTGGTCGGTTTTTGTTCGAGGTGACTAGACTAAATCACGTACCGTTTTTTTTTAATTTATCCATTGTCAGCTTGCACCTAATTGCCATAGATTGGCATTGCTCACCTTTCGCCGCACGGCCGCCACTACCGGTGAAGCAATCTGACATGTGCTTGCATGTTTCTGTGGTAGTTTCTCTATACAACAGGGACTACACAAACACCATAGACACCAACAGCGAGGCAGTTTCTATGTACTCCATGCAGCTGAGAGTTGTTAAATGATACGACGTTTGACCCCTGACCGAATCAGCCAAACATATATCTGCCTGACATGCTTTGGTTCGGCATCGCGATCAATATTTCAGTTTTGCCTGTAAATTTAGGTCAAATAAATTAGTGGCGAGAGAGAGAGAGAGAGCAAAAGAAAATAAAGAACTGCAACCAAGCTCTGCATGCCTCAGACGTGTCCGCGTCTCAGAGGCCGTTCGCATGTTTCTTTCTAAGCGTACACTCCCAGTGGCGGTAATAATCGGTAGCCGTGTCCTTCAGCAAACGTTTAATGTACGCTCTCTCGGCCAGCAGTGTCGGGGGCGTTACGCGTTAATGCGTCATATCTGCGTAACGTGCGCACGCAGTGGAAGAACTTTTATTGCGACGTCTTGGCTTGAGCAATGTTCGCTGCGGCGCGCGTTGGCCAATTTCTCTCCGGTGGTCTCGAGGGGAACGCAGGAAGAAAAGCCAATCTGTATGCGTGTACGCACCTGCTAATCGAATTCCAGTTCGTTGCGTAGGTAATTATGCCTGACCCACGAAGGGTCAATAGGCTTACGACTGACCAGTGGCTCCTTACCGGCTGCAATGGAATGTGTCGGACTGGCGCCGACGGCCGTGTCCCCAAATACAAGAAGTGTATGCAGTCAGGGGTGTGCGAATAATTGGAAACTTTCGAATAACAAATAGAATATTGTCCTCATCGATTCGATCTTCAAAGCAAATAGTCACTATTCGATTGTGTCCTCGAATGGAATAGTCACTATTAAAAAATTGAAGCAAATTTTTCGAATAGTTTTCGAATATTTTACGTCGTCGACTGCGCATGATTTAACATGAAATTGAAGAAAAACGTGCGATAGCTTGTATCCCAATCACAGTGGGCGTAAGAGTAGAGAGCACGCTGCGTTGCTCAGAAAGTCAGACTTTTCTGACTGTCTGAACACAATCGCTAGCAATGAAATGGTCTTTATACACGAAATTCTGCGGTATTTATAGTATGGTAGTATTTATAGATGTAGAGCCTGTGTCCTGTCGTCGGAATAAATATGAATTCTTTTCAATGCAACATACTTTTTTTGTTTTTTTGTTTGTTTTTTTTTTACAATAGTGGTACCATCTTCCGTGACCGTTCGAAATAGAAAAAGAAATGCGACTTTTTTTTCTCGCTATGCCATCACCGCAGGCGGCACGCATTTTTGAAACGTTCGCGAAGGTATGCACAGATATTGATTGGCCCTCAAGGCTGCCTTTCTAAACTCTATGTGATAATTAATGCGTGACGGTGCATTAATTGCCTGAGTTTGCAAATAAGTTAACTGTTCCTAAACCTGCATTGGTGCTTTTAATAAAGCTTGTTTTGTCATGTGCAGTACAATGACAGAAGCTTTCGAATGTTGTAAATACTAGAATATGAAAATGACTCGATATTAACGGTGAGAAGGATGTATATTATTCGCAAACTATTCGAAAAATATTTGATAGGTGATTCGATTCGCTTCTGACACTATTAGATTCGTATTCGATTCGATTCGCTTCTGGCGTCAGTGGGTTCGTATTGCGGTTCGGCCTCAGAAACTGCTATTCGCAAACCCCTATTGTATGCAGCATTAGTCAAAAGTGTGCAGAGTGCGCCAGGGGTTGACACCACGCGTGTATGCGTCCCGTAGAGAGTGGGGATCTATATACAGTGTATTCAGCCCGTCAAGGTTGTGGAAAGTTCGTTCCGGTGTTTGTACCGCGCACGAGACTCTACGAGCGCATCCTCCTGCGGTGCCAGTTCTTGTTTGCCTTCAGCGGTGTGAGCTTTGCCGCCGACTCCGAGACCGCGCTACTCTTGGCTGAAAACACGGTACGGGCTCGCGAAAAATCCCACGCTTCCCTGGTGACATTTCTAGAGACTGGGTGCAAAAATGGGCGCTGAACGCAGGTTGTGCAGCCAGCGGCGCAACATGTGGTCTGCGCCAATTTTGTTCGTTTGTCTGCTTTTGTATGTATGTATGTATGTATGTATGTATGTATGTATGTATGTATGTATGTATGTATGTATGTATGTATGTATGTATGTATGTATGTATGTATGTATGTATGTATGTATGTATGTATGTATGTATGTATGTATGTATGTATGTATGTATGTATGTATGTATGTATGTATGTATGTATGTATGTATGTATGTATGTATGTATGTATGTATGTATGTATGCGTATGTATGTATGTATGTATGTATGTACGTCTGTATGTATGTATGTATGTATGTATGTACGTACGTATGTACGTACGTACGTACGTCACTTCCTTATTAGTCTATAACCTTTGGGTTTATCCTTTAGTGCCGCAGTCCTTCATACAAACAACAACGTCAGGCGCTGTTTGCCCCTACGAAAGCGTCAAAAGTCAAAAGTGGTGTGCGTGAAGACGTGCGAAGCCGGAGCTGACGATAGCCTTCTTCGGTCTGCATAACCGGCGTGGCGGTAGACATGGTGCCTTCAGTTCAGCTTACACATACGAGTATATAGACACGATTTACCGCGCGTTCACTTAAAGCGCTTCGAAACAGCGAGAGGAGATCAGCTCGGGGGCTCCTAAGTACATAGGAGAGGAGAAATCTTTTTCTTCGGCAACCACCGCACTAAATTTCATGAATAGGTTTGTTGCATTTAAAAGAAAAACTTAAAATCTAGTGACTGTCGGTAGCGAATTTTTTATTTATGTCGTCAGTCTTCTAGTAATAATTGTTGAAAATCGCAAATTTTCAGAAAACGAAACTATCCAGTTTACAACTCTGTAACTAAGCAATCAAAAAATTATATCCCAATTGTATAAATTGCATCTAATAGTACATCTAAAGCAGTGAAAATGGGTAAATTATACACGGCTGTTAAGTGCACCACTATTATGTGAGTAGGACGTTCGCAAAATCCTTGTAATCATTGTAACATATTCCCGTAAGATAAGATATTCCCCGTAAGAGATAATATATTCACGTAAGATTAAGATATCATGTTTGTCTGCTTTGAATGTTCTAGCGGTTGCAGTTAACAAAACTTCGATGTCTGCTTTTGATGCAGAGAGACAAATTGGTAAACTTCAGGCTTCCCATTTTTTTTAACTTACATATGTTTTAAATCCTTGCAAAGAAATTCATGCCTTAAATGAAAATTTCGCTTTCAACATTCACTACAACTTATCTTTCTCTCTAAACTGCAACGAACATCATTAAAATTGGACCAGAGGTTATCTCAGCAAAGCATTTCTGCGTTTTAGATGTATTTGAAAAGGCGGCATCGGAGGTGGGCCCGAACTAAAGCTTCCTCCTAATGTTCAGGTTGTCGCACTCATGAAAAATGCTCCGGGAATGTTATGAAGGCTTCGCCACCTGATCCAGCAGCGGCTTTGGTTATGTGCGCTGTAGCCTGTATAAATATACACAGATGCAACGCCCATGTTGGAATCTATATGAAGCGAAGCTTAAGTAAAGCGGTTAGGCAAATATTTTACAGCTAACGGCAACGTGTACAATTTTGTTAAATGGCGCCGGACCCTACGAGCGCTCGTTGTAAAACCGCGAGTCAGCTGTCGGGTATGCCTAAAGTCCTTCGTTATACAGGAAAATTCGTTGGAGTTGCCTTAATTCGCTACACAGACCTTCACAATACACGTTAAAGATAGGAATTCGGCCGGGACAAAGGGAATCATTCGTTATACGGGCAATGTTGGTGTAGTGACGTTCGGTGTAGAGGCTTTCGACTGTGTGCACACTAACGATGTGGGAATATTAACGCTTTCCGGCAATTTCACTTCTTCAGTACACGCTTTAAGTCATTAGCAGCGCTAGCTCAGCTGGGTTTAGGAATTTTCGACCATCTGGCTCGGGCATAAGCGTCCTCGCGCGCAAAACTTTCTCTAAGGCGCCCCTGATGTCCGGCCTCTGTGCGGCGTGTCGAAAGTTTTCTATACATCACTTTTCCCGGCTGTCTGACTCGGCGCCCTCAGGTGCCGTCAACTCTGTCGGGGTCCGAGAGGGCCGGACCACTTCCGCATCGTTCGCTGGCCCGCGCGGCGACTTTCAGCCGAGCGCGCTGAATACGCTTCCGGGCCGATTCCGCCCACGCTCGAGCATTTTCTGAAAAGTCTGCCTACCCCCCCTTTCATGCGGCGCGCTCGAGAGGGCAAAGTGAAAAGCGCCGGCACGCTGCTCGCGAGATGAGGAAAAACGGGACGTGACTGAAAGGAGACCGAGAGGAACGAAGAGCGGCGCCTATTAGGCCGCACACTTTTGTGTGTCGCGTTTTTGTTTTCCCTCTTTCGGCCGGGGCATAACGCGGTCGTCACGGTGTGGCGGCGGGACGCGCGACAAGAGACGCGGCCTTTCATCAGGCGCCTGTCAACTCCAAGTGCTCGGTGGGCCGGCCACCCCAGCGCCAAAGGCGCCGGATCGCGCGGGCGCGCGCGTTCAGAACTGGGGCGCCGTCGGAGGCCAAGTCGCTGTCGCGCACGCAATAAACGCGCGCCGCGGGCTTCTCGCGAGACGCCTCCCTTCACCGGCGGGACGGGCCGTGTGGCAACGCGGGAGGTCGGCGCATTTGCATGCAGATCGAGCGAAATATATATGAATAGACACGTGTCCTCCCGCGTGGGAAGCCGCGGATGTCTTGCGCACCGCCATCGGAGGTGCGTGCGGGCGAGGGGAGGCAGAGGAACCGGCGGGAGGCCGCGCAATTACTGCCGCGATGGTCCCGGGGCTCAAGTGCGGGGGTGGAGGCGCGGTATGCAGCCCCCGGAGGGACGCCTGATCGATGGCGTCGGACAGGGGCGACGCGCGCGCAGGGTTGGGGCGGCGAGGGACCGCTTGACCCGCAGCCCCCTTCGCATCCCCCTCGACCGCCTCCCTTTCCCCGTTGGCGCGATCAATCACGAAGAATTGCTTCTGGTAAGTGGAGAGCCCCAGTTTTTAATGTCAAGGTCTTATTTATTTGGTGCGCCAACTTGCTCCGCCGCTTTTTGACGGCAGCAGTGACACGTCGTAGCGCGCCACCAAAGCGGCGGTCTTCCCGTCTCGATGCGGCCATCTGCGCCGCTGAACGGAAGAAAACGAGGAGATAAAGAGAGAAAATGTAATGAGAATAATCAGCTCGGAAGGAGAGGGGGGGGGGGGGGGGGAGGTTGACGAAAGGTCTGATGTGCTGCCGCTCCCGGTGGGGCACACGGCGTCATCGCGCCGTCGCCTTGGCCTTTGTCAGCGGGCTCCTCTTCGCTCTATATAGCCTTTCATTAACGTTGGCCCACGCCTGTTCCGGCTGTCGATAGTGTGCAGCGATGATTTCATTAACATCTCCGCCCTGCAGGCCAGTGAAAATGGAAGGCTGCCGCGCGACCAATGTCCTTCCCCCCCCCCCTTTTTTTTTGTTATTCACGGACACCTGTGCGCATATTCGACGCTCGCAGAAATTCGCGTTTCGTGGTTAACCGCGAGATTCCTCATTTTTGGCCAGAAAAACAGTATATATGCGGGATACCTTTAACTGTATCCTTGCACGCGTTCAGACAAACGGCAGAATTATAGTATACCGCTACCTGTGGATTCGTATAAAGATGATGACTGAAGAGCCTCTACCACTGAACCACATGTGAGAGCCGAGTTCGTTTGGGCAGCAGTGATGCCCTACAGGAAGGAAAATTAAAATGAAATAAGTTTTGGAGTTTTACGTGCCGCTTCGTCTTGCCGCAGTCAAGCAACCTGGAGCTGCTCTTATCCCTGAAGACCATCCAGATTTTCTTGGAGAAAATAAAAACTTGAATTTGAACTTGAAACTACGATCTGATTGTGAGGAACGCCGCAGTAAGTGGAAGGGTGGGGGTGGGGGGGTAATTTTGAACTCCTGGTGTTCTTTAACGCGCACCTAAATATATAAGTACACGACCGTTTTTGCATTTTGCCCCCATTGAAATGCGGCCGCTAGCCTATACGAATTGAGAAAATCGAGTTTGAGTCCGTAATGTAACGCTTATTTAGATCGTTCTCGTGGACAGGCTAAAATAGATGCAGCGATAAGGTCTGTTATAAAGACATTATAATAACAGGAGATGAAATCTATAAAATCGCGAGGTCGTGAGATAATGGGCATATTCCCAATTAATTGCTAAAAATTGGAGTCCCTAACGTGAGGCGTTCTTCTAACGCTCGGAGTGCAAAGTTTGATCGTTCTCATGGACAGGCTGTGAAAAGGCACGGAGAGATTTGGTGTGTAGAGAGTCACAGTGCTCACGACGAAATATATGCCCAATTTATCGTGCCATCACCGTCGCCGACGTGTTGTCTTCATTGTACAGTGCGGTAACTGTTTAAGGGAACACTGTAATGTGTGGCTCTCACTCTGTTGGTGCTACAATGCATGTGCATGCTGAAGCTACGTCGATGCACTGCACCAATGCGTAGAAAGGTGTCAGCGCCACCAAGCAGAAGTCATCTGCTGCAAAGCGGGGGGATTCTACACTCGCAAGAGGGGGAAAATTCATACGTGATTGACTTTCCCCTTTAATAGTGGACCGCACTTTACACAAGGGAGCTTTTATACGGGGACTGCGGTAGTCTTGGACATAGTTGTAGACGCTGGGGGTGTGGAGTAGGGGGAGTAAATGCTGCCACAGCCAATACTTTCTGAGCCGGAGATATCGCTGGAGTCTGCAGACTTTTATCCCTGAGAGAGAGAGAACAAAAGACAGAAATATCAGGTTTTTTTTTTTTTTTTGAGATTATCGGTCAATTATAAATGCGTCGAAACATTGCAACAACTGCACCGCACTTTACAGAGGTCGCGCCTGCCCGGGAAAATTATACCTAATGGACGCTGTACAAAGTAATGTGGTAGGGAAAAAATAACGAATAAGTGAAAATGGACTGTTAGAAAGCAGTGTTTAGAAGAACGGAACTATAGACACTTTTGCCTGGTTGTTAATATCTTCTGGTCCCAATAAGAAAAGTAAGAGAACATTTTCATGATAAATAAAAGCCCTCGAGATAAGCATCATCTGTTTATGCACGTAGGTCAGCCACACCAATAAATGAAAGGCCCTAAAACAAAAATGCAGCATTCCGATAAAGGTTCCCTGATATACGTATTTTCAGTGATATAAAATGAAAATAACAGGAAACCACGGTGAAGTAAGCGTGAATTTAATGATGCGTCGGTATCTGCATGCCGTTTAGTCTGCTTTTAGTGTGTGTATGTGTGTGCGTTTGTGTATGTGTGTGTTTTTTTCTTTCATTCTTTGGAATACAACCAACAATAAGGAGTAACAATAAGCTAGAAATGTAATAATATTTTATCTTTCTGTTCTTGCTGTTGCATATTTCTGTAAATAAATCTAGAAAACTCGAAAGGTAGGTCACGTTAACCTCGGTATTTCCGAGTTTACCGTTAATATGCAGCAACACTGCAGTAAAAAGAAAAAGAAAGGCCAAATGAAGGTAAAAGAGAGAGACAAACAAGATGAAAATAAAAAGGATAAGGCCGTTATACATTTAAATAAGTGTAGGAAGCACTCAAATGGAATATGATCAGTCGCCGCACGCACTAACGTCGGAAGTATGAGGTCCAGTATTTGGAAACCACCACTGCAAGAAAACACTCGGAGGAAGCCGAACAAACATTTCCCTGTTAACGACCAAACTCTGCACCGACTTACGCGTAGAAACCGAACACTAAAAAAAAAACACATACACAAAGATCTGTCACCGTTGTTAAAAATAACTCTATAATCCCACCTGAAAGAGGCACGCAAAGAGAAAAAAAAAAGAGCTTCTTTTAGGGCCACTTGCAATTTGCGGCAATTATTAAAGAACAGCGATTTAGATAGACACAACTAACTGAAAACAACCGCAACGCGTAGCTTGCACTCTCGCAGAAAAAAAGAAGCGAAAAAGAAATGCTCGACCTTTGCGGCAAACACGCGAAAGCAAAACGCTTCGCCCTCGGCACCGTCGCATGCCGGTGAGAGCGCTCCAAACGAGGGTCGCGCTGAGACGCAGCGCCGCGAACGACAGCGCCGGCGTGCGCCGTCTAACCTGAGGATACGCTTCAGCGAGGCAGAGCAGAGCTCGTGTTTTTCCGTCGCCTTGACTCTTGTTTATAGCAACAAACGAGACTGACCAACGCCCACCCGTGCTTGTTTGCAACCCCATCGCAGCGGGGATTCGGGTGCGGCCGTCGCGCCACTGAGCGCAGCAGCCTTGGTTGAAAGTGCGAAGCGAGAGTACGGGTCTCTGTGTCCCCCCCGCCCCGCACGCGTGAGATCGCATCTGGGCCGGCCGCTGCGAAGAAAACGTTGCAACGTTCCTCGTCTTCGTTTCTTTGTTAACGTAGGTAATGTTACAGAGAAGCTGTTCGTGCGGACCCCGTGCTGTCGTTGTCGGACTTCGCTAAAAAGGGGTTACGTGACCTAGCGGGAGAGGAAGCGCTCAACAGGGGGAAAAGGGCTGGAGTGACCCCTTTCCCCCTGTGAGAATGCTCTCTTATACGCAAATCTGATACGGTTGTCGCACGGCGCATTTTCGGGGATCGAGTCAGATAGGCATCGAATTTATGGACGATTGGTTCCACCCTGCCGCGAAAGAAACAAATGCTGTGCTGGCGGTTTGCGGCCAACGAACAGTGTCGAGCGATTGAAACGCGATACTAGGAGCGCGTGGCTGCCGGCACTTCTTGCGCCAGCAAGAAGTGCCGGCAGCCGCGTCAATCGTCGAACCATTACAACCAATCGTCGGAACGATTGGTGCGCCTTCCGACCAGTATACGGAGCTTTGGATTAGTGGTTCCGCACACTCCATCCCAGCTACAACTGTTGGAAGACCCCGAGTAGTGCGTACTCCTGAGGAAGAAGCTGCCTACCGCGAGCGTTAGCGAGAGTTGGCTCGTGAACGGGCTTCTCACTGTAGGGCCGACCCCGAGCTGCGCGCCAGGTATGCCGAGTTTAAACGGCAGCGCCGGGAGGCCGATCCCGAAGTGCGCGCCCGAGAGGCGGAAACCGACTTAGTCTCGGTTGTAACATTGTGTGTAACTAACACAGCTTCGCTGTTCGACCGTCTTCACGGACTCGAAGGGGCGGTGATTTTTTTTAACGAGTATTTTTAACAAGAAAGCTGCCGCGGTGGAGCAGTGGCTATGACATTCTACTGCTCTGAAAAAGGTCACGGGTTCGATTTCCGGTCGCGACGGCTTCACTGTGAGGGGCGTATTGAATATATATATATATATATATATATATATATATATATATATATATATATATATATATATATATATATATATATATATATATATATATATATATATATATATATATGTGTGTGTGTGTGTGTGTTTGTGTGTGTGTGTATGTGTTCGTGTATCGAGCTTCTAGTGCACGTCAAAGAAACCCATGTTATAATTATGCCTGAGCCACTGTGTTGCCATGGGACGCTAAGTTAAATAATTAGACCAAGCAATCCACGAAAAAAATTAAATTCTGGAATTTTAAGTGTCAAAACCACGATCTGATTTTGAGATGCGCCGTAGTGAGGTTCTCCGGATTCATTTTTGACCACTTGGGGATCTTTAACATGCCCCCACTGTATACGGGACAAGGGCGTTTTCGCGCTTTCGCGCCCATGTCAATCGATGAAAGAACAAGAAAAGCGGCCGCATCGCCTGTGCAGAAGATCATGTATTTAAGGACATTCTTGTATCGTTGTGACTCTGCGTGCCATCGACAGTATCTAGAGAATTCACGAACTTATCTCGAAAACAAACGTACGCGCAATAGTTAATGCAACTATCTATCGAGCGATCATTATTCAACTCATTTCAGCTCACTCAATATAGGTTAAAAAATATTTCATAAAGAGAAGAGAAGCCTGTACGTCTATATATGAATCGAAAAATTATAACGATTTTTTCAGAACCTTATTACGAGAAGTGTTACGGCTGGCTGTAGAATAAACTAGAACTTAAGTGATGTTCGTTTGGCCGGGGCAACAGAAAGCGATAGGGAGCGGTGATATGGAGATAGTATGGGACGAATGCAGCGATTACCGCCAAGTTCTCATGGTGGACCCGGGTCATGAGAAAGAAATCGGGGCTCAGGGGAATAAGAACCACTTTAAGAGCTTTTGTCAGAGGGAAATGATTAGCAGCTTTCCGATATCCCCCTGAAAGAAAGTACACATTATCGAGTAATACCTGTTGGGGGGCTGGTTGGTGCATGTTTCCAGAAGAGGGTTGTAGCGCCGAAAAAGACAACACATAGCAAGCGAGACGTCCCGTCTCGCTTGCTATGTGTTGTGTTTTTCGGCGCTACAACCCTCTTCTGTATACACATGATCGCTGTATTCTGTTCGTGTTCACCTATGAAATTCTGAAATGGAGCCAACGACTATAAAAGCAGCGATGGAATAAAAAGAACTTCATAGGACGTTATTAAGAATGACATCTTTCAAAAGGATAGACCGAATGCGAGTTGGTAATATTATGTGTGGAATCGTTAGGAAGAAACGAATTTGTACAGGTTATGTTGCATAGGGCAGGTAAGGAGGTAGCCCATAACCGTTGCATAATGTCTATTTTGTAACGATTACGGCATTTGAAGCTGACTACCCTTACGTGACAGCGGGACATTTGCTGTTACGTATCTTTCCAAATTGACCTGCTCATTTCACAGATGGCTGTGGCTCGTGCTACACTAAAGAAAAGCGGATACCTTAACTATTACCCTCAATGGCGAACTGAGAGCTGATAGGGGAAGCTTATAATATTAAAGCATGCTGCGATTGTAATACGGAAATTTAAAAAGAATAGGCCGTGCGAAGGCCACAACATACATATGAAGCATGCCAAAGTTAAATTGTTTGAGCCGGTGCGGTGGCTGCAGCGTTGGAAGTTACGAGCAAGCCCCCCACTTCCCACCCGCTGAGAGCAGAAAATTGCTCCCCCTGAAAACATCGAGCGGTTAAAGTTGCAGGCTTACGCGCTCAATGAGTCGGTGCTTTTCAGCGAAGTAGTAAACAGCAAACTTGCTACTGCAGAGCACGGGAGTTGCACCAGACAGAACGCAAGAAAGTTACGACACGCTTCGGCCGAACAGCCACATTGAAAGTGTACCGGGAAACCAGTAATAACGTCGTTCGCCAGTCAAGGACGCATTCCGGGACAAAGTCTAACCTTGAGTTTCTTATTTCTTTCTTTTATTTTTTTCTTCTCGAGAACCAGCTGGAACACGTCGTCGTGGCAGCTTTTAATTTCTTCGGTAACACGTACGTTACTTCGCTGTCGTATAGCGAAGCTTTTGAGCAAAGCGAATGGAGAGCTCGCAGCAGTGCATTTTTCTTTGGTAACACAACCCGTTCGTTTATTTTTTTTTTCCGAACACTACGCATTACCGAAGAACGGGGGTAGGCGGGTGGGGGGTCACCCTGTCAAATTTATAAGCCTTATCACAGCGCACGTCCGATTTGTGAGGCAGAAACAAAACGAGGCTCAGCGATCGCGTTGTACAACTCGCACCTTACGCTCAGCGGAGCAGCAGTGCCACGAACTTCTGTATATATAGATATATATTTAGGCATATCCCAATGGCCAGCGCTTTTCGGGTCACGCGCTGGCACCTGGAAAGAGTTGAGCCACGAGGCACCCGCATGTGCTGCCTCATTCGGAAACCGGAACTTCCTCGTCTTTGGTTTTGTGCTGTGAAAATACCTGATGGCGAACTAAGCCTGACTAATTTGATTGCTTTTCTTAGTATGCAAGAATGCGTTAATATTGATGGCCTTTTTCACAGACATACGCTTGTCTATACGACGAACGTATGAACGAAATCGCTGTGACGCAACTGGTATGCGCGTGCAGCTGCTGCATGCGTATACGTAGCAAGGGCCGAGCCTTCCGCTTGGAACTGTTTTTCGGGCTTGTTCCGCCGACTTTTTTATGAGTTTCTTGCCGAAATAATGTTCTCGGAAATTATGGATTTCTCATTACGATAAGAACACCTATCCCGCTCTGTTTCTCGCGCCTTTGATGCACATGCAGTATGGTATTGCGGGGAAAGACCGCGGGAATAACCACGCGCCATTCAATAGCCATTCTCTCCATAATTTTGTCCCCTTTCTGTGGCCGCTGAACAGTTCCATTGGAACAGTGCCGATACCCGTGTTCTTTACTCCTCTATTACCTTATTTATTTATTTTAAAGTAGGAGCTGCCGGCCAGCTTAACGCGTGTGGCCTCCGCGTTTATCGCAGCGCCTATAACGTAGCTTATAGAAGGTGCCGGTAAGCGTTGTCAACACCGTTAGCGCTTCTGCATCTTTGTGATGTCATTCGTCGAAGAGGCCTCTATGTAGCCCCAGAATACCCAGCAGTGGGAACGAATTACTGTGGAGTAGAAAAGGAAGTGAAACCAATCAAAGAGTTGCGCTCATATTTGTTGAGAATGTTGCGCGAGCCAACATGAATCTAGCATGAAACGGTAAATTGGCTTAGCTGCTGCAAAAGCTCTGCTGCGAAGCTAGTTTATAGTGTTGAGTAGCAATCGAGCAAGCGGCATGGCTCGTCTGGCAGGCGTTAAATCTGCTTCCTAATCATGTTCCTAATCTCGTGCTCCATAGGTTGTGTATACTATATATAGCTGGCTCGTGGTTTCGCAGAGTAGGCGCATCCTTGAGTATTCTTTTTGTGTTTTATGCAGACGTGATATTGAAGGAGGGATCGGCCCCTTTGGCTTGTGCATCGGCGACTCCTCACCGCATGGCAAACAAAATTAAATCTCAAAATGCACCGAAAAACACTGAGTGCATTCAGAGAGCATGGATACATGCGAAGATACAAAGTTCTGCACACGTATCTGGGAAGCCAGAAAAGGTAGCGCATGCATTCTCACAAGCATTTATAAACTCGTACAGAGAGAGAGAGAGAGAGAGAGAGAGAGAGAGAGAGAGAGAGCGCTAGGAAAGGCAGGGAGGCTAACCTGACTGAGTCCAGTTTGCGACCCTACACGTGGGGAGGGGAAAATCGTACAATTCCATAATTAAGTAAAATCACTCTGAAATTCTCCGAGAACAGGCACAGAAGTTCAGATTTACAGACGTGAACGAACGTAAGTGCGCATAATTATACTGTCACGCAGTAGTGACGGTGAAGAAAGCAGCAAAAGTTAGAATGACGAAACTAGCATGTTATTGGGTGAACTTGTGCCCTCAAAAACAGGCTACACTCAAACAACGGCGACAGCGGCGAACACAGACGGCGATCGTCGAAAAATCTGATCAGCCGATCAAGCGCGTCAGCTTTTATACATGAGCCATCGAAGGTTCCAGAGTAATCGCTGGTACCCGCGTGTCTTCTAGAAAGTTCTACACAATTCGCGTCGCACATGCAGTTAGATTACATAACCTTGGGAGACAACAGACAGCAGAAAGAACAATCGATAATATTCGAGAAACTTTCAATACATGCGGGCGGTTCCCGCGCTGAGCGATAAAATTTGTTGGACGGGGAGAAGCGGTCACCCGAAAAACATATACAAGTACACGTGTGAATATAACATGCCATGCAAGTACACAACAAAATAACTATAAGGTTCAGCATTTTAGGTTTTTTTATTTTCCCAAATTTTGGCGTAGCTTTTAGTTTTTATTACCCAACATTTCTTTCAGTGAATATATTTTACGAACATTCACTTATCTTTATTCGGTTGATAATTTTACGGGTCGAGCTTACCATATTCTCTTTTCTTTCTATTTCTTTTTGTGAACATCTAGATGAAGTTGACATGCTGAAGGAGGGGGGGGGGGGAGGGGATCTATGTTATTCTTGACAACTGTACGTTTTCTTTCATGTCGTCTAGAGAAAATTCTAATCCAACGTACTGTATGTAGACTTCAGATGATGTTCTTCAACAAAGTGGATGCATGCAATACACAGAAGGACAAAGTTTTGAGTGAAGCAGACCAGGAAAGGCACAACGTCATACGGCGATGAGACAGTACAGAAATTATAGTAAGGGCATTAGATATTGGGGCCCAAATAAAATGAGATTTGATTTCTAACAGTACGTAGGCACAGAGCTCCAATAACTAACGCAGAACAAATGACTTCCTTGACGACTCCGCGAGAAATGACGAAAAATTACGAGCCCGCCTTAGCTTTATGCGAACTTCCTCAGTTCAACAACCACAGCGACCGCAGGGCGAAGCCTGCAAGGGCGCGAGCTAGGGTTTCTTGAACCCTTCGGCGTATACTACACTACGCCTCCCCCCTCCCCCAAGAGCTCCCCGCTTCTAGTTTTCGTCGCAGTGAAGATTGCTTCGGAGGTAGCATGACGCCTGACTGTGACCTAGCAAAGTTCCTTGCATCGGAACTGTGCCTATCGCCGTATTAGCTCTCTGCTAGACTTGCTTTCATTGGCCATTTTCGGTTAAATACGAACAGCGAAAAAAAAAAAATCGTAGTACTTTTCTCAATTCTGTCTAACGGGAAACGCTAAACCCTACTACATATGAAGACTATGTACTACATATGTACATATGTACTACATATGAAGAATGTAGGCTTACTTGAAACCTCTATCATCAGTACCGTTATGACTTTTGTATTAGAGGTCACGAATATGCAATCTAAACCGAGGATGTTGGTATTTCATAGGGACATTTTTAAAGACGAGCACTTCTGTCTGCAACGCCGCTATCGACACTGTGCCAAGTATTTTTTTTTTCACGGTGGATGGTCGACGATTTAAAGGTATTAAATCTTCTCTCAGTGTTCGCCTTGTAGTTTCTTGCTTTGGGCGCTAGAGAAGAAAGTGGTGCGCATCTTCGTCTGTGTGGCGAAGGCATCGCGGACAAGCAACGAGTTTTATCCTACGCAAGAAGGGCCGCTTGTATTTTGTGCCATGTGATGTAGACGGTGCAGTAAAGTGCTAAATTTTTTGTTATTGCAATGATTTGGTAGAATCGGCAATTTTAATACATGGGTAAATGAAAAATAATCCGGAGCGCCTAGACTGCTGATCAAATTAGGTGCTTTTGCTGAGATGACAGTATACATCTGTCTCAACCGCAGGGGGATTTCACTGTATACGTAAAGGGGAAGTCATAAATGCCAACGCGTATGAGCTCGTGCTGTTTAGTTTCACTTTTTTTTTTTCATCGAAGCGATTATATACTGCAGTCGAAGTTGCCATCCTTTCGATGGCAAATCACATGTTTCATCACAGGTGTCTAGGTCGTCTTTCAGCATGACGCTCATTAAACAGTGATGCGTAAGTTGATAGAGCAATCATATATAATCCTTCCATCGTTTGTTAGGGCTTTAAAGGACAAAACAGCATTACAAATGGGGAGGGGGGCATGCGTTTCCAAAATCTAGTAATACAAACTTCGACCAAGACGAAGAGGCGAAAATTGCACAGAAAAGAAAACTATTCACGTAACTCTTAGGGGCAAAACATTCATTGCGCAAGCATGTATTGTTCAACAGCACTACCAAAGCTAGCGTGATCAAAGGTAGCGACAACTCTGTCAGGCAGCTGGTTCTATAGCCGTATGAACGTCAAAAGGGGCGACTTCGTATACAACACCGAGCACGCTGCGGGAAGAAAAAGTGTGCAGATTCCACGAAGTGCGGGAATCGACCTTATGCGAATCATTTTGCAGGCAGCTGGCCATGCAGCGTTGTTTGGGGTTCCACAAATCGTTACCAGATTCGCTGGTGTGTTCGTGTAAATATAGTATTTGTGTGTGTGACGCTGTGACGCGAGTGCAATGAACTATAATTAACACGAGCGTGCGCGTGTGTGACGACAGCAGCAAGACGACGACAACGACGGTAACGACAATCGCATTGTTTCTACGAACGATCACATTCATGTGAAAGAGCGCCATGGACGTGCGGAATGGGCAAGAAACGCGGAAAGTGAATGCTCGCTGACGGCAGCACATGGTATCACTTGGAGGACACAAACGGATGACTTGACGGTGAAACTGCACCAAAACCTGAAGCCCGTGTCCTTTTATAGCCATTCGGACAAGTGGCGTACTACTTTGCTCGCCTTGGACCAGCCGTGATGACGCTGCCACAGTGGAATTCGGTGCGCCAGGAAACAGCAGGCCTCGATGTTTGGTTAAGCGGCCTGGTAACGACGAGAAGGGCCGCGAAACTCAGGTACGAAGTTCAGGAGGAACGAGGAGGCGGCGCGTTGGGGCCCGGAAATCGGCGTGCGTGGGAAACTTGCTTCTCCATCGCTATTTGAACGGGTGCAACCACCACCCATTGCTGTGCTGCCGAAATGGCGGGATCTTCTTACGCGTGCCGTCTTGCTCGAGCGCCACTCGCACGTGAGAATCAGAGGCGAGAGTCGGCTTACGAAGCGGGAATGACGAAGCAACGACCACCGCGGCATCCCGAACACGAGCATGTAGGCATCGGGCCAAGTTAGTTGACAACTTGGTTCACTAGGCCGGCATAAGTTATTGTCATGGTAACAATCTCATGAAATGCATGTGAAGAATTTATCATTTTTTGTCATGAATGTCATGGCATTCATGGGAATCATGTGATAACATGACATACATACATGCATTCATGACATTTATGCTAATCAGGTCATGTTATGTCATTTATGTCACACATCCATGTTGTGAGACGCCTTCCCAGAATATATCCAGTTAAAGAAATGGATATCATGTCAATAATTCCATTGTCACGTCATCTCATTTATGACATTTATGCTATGCACTTGACATACAGCCTGTTAATGAAACTATCACGAAGTCATCACCGCAAGTCACTTAGGTCATTCATGAAACACGACATGGCATGCATGTCATTTATGTGCTCATTCATGCCGTGTCAGATATGTACATTTTTAACAAGTTATGTATCAGGATATCCATGACATGAATGAAATGACATGCATCACATGAATGACATAAATGACATGCGGTTATGACGTCGTGGTCGTTGCTTTAACTGGATAGATATCAAGATATGTGGGATGAGACATGCGTGCATGAGATGTTCATGCATGTTTTGTCCTTATTCATGTCGGCACGTGCATGACATGCCATGCAATTCATGGCACTAATGTCATGTCAGTCACATCCATATATATGAATATGACACAAGTGTCATCACATTAATGACATGCGTGTCATGACATGAGTGCCACGATTTGCATGACATGTCATGTACGTCACGACATGACAATAACGAGAACACATGCTCGAGCATGTCAAGCCATGTCATCTACTTGGAACGAATTATAAGTGCTGCACCAGTTTCGAGATATTAATTTGACTGAGTGCATTGGCTTTCCAGTTACTTTTGTGCTTCAGTGCATAAGACAACCTTTTCATGAAAAGGTAAGTGGAACAACAGTGCATTTTTAAAGCAAGTTTGATGGCGCATACCTCGAAACCGGTGCCATCCTACGGTATTTAGTCAGACCAGGCACGACCAAGCATCGTAGGTTTTATAATTGTATCTTGCACCATGTTTTTTTTTAACCTTCTTTAATCTCTGTCTCTTTTTTTTATACAGCTTGGCTAAAATTAACGGCGCACCCTATATACCCAGTTGAAGAAACGACCACGATGGCATCACGACGTAGGAAGCGAGATAGATAAAGAGATACACTTAAAGCGCCTGAATTTCGCAACGAATGCTTCGCATTAAACATTTGGCTTCCAAACACCCAAACGTAAGCGTTCCGTTTCCAATAAATGCAACAATAGCTGCCTTTCGTTGCCATCACCAGTGTATAGAGATACGTGTGACTGGTCCCCTGTACAAATATTTATTTATTTATTTATTTACTTATTTATTCACTTATGTATTTATTAAGTGACACGCCAAACGAGGAGAAATCGGAGATCCATGTAGCTTATACTTACCGCGATATGCAAATGAATTCTAAATATTGACAATCGCCAGCGATGGGGTGATTGTCAGTGCGACTTCACTCGCCCATTGAAACCACATCTTTATATCAGAGAGAGAGAGAGAGAGAGAGAGAAAGATAGATAGATAGATAGATAGATAGATAGATAGATAGATAGATAGATAGATAGATAGATAGATAGATAGATAGATAGATAGATAGATAGATAGATAGATAGATAGATAGATAGATAGATAGATAGATAGATAGATAGATAGATAGATAGATAGATAGATAGATAGATAGATAGATAGATAGATAGATAGATAGATAGATAGATAGATAGATAGATAGATAGATAGATAGATAGAGAAAGAGAGAGAGTGCGTTCATTGGGTGCTCGCTCCCTTTTGAGTTAGGAAAAAAAGGTCTTACGAACGCTCCTGCACACGACGTCGAGAGTAGATCCAATGATTATTCCTTACTTCTCCTCTTACGTTTCATTCAATTTATCCCCACCTCCCAGAACGGGGTAGCCAAGCGGAACGTCAATATTTTGGTTAAACTTCGCCTGTCTTTCCCTTTGTTCTGTTTCTCTCCCACAAGAAGAGTGGGCTAATGTAATGAGAATCGCTGAGAAGTCAAACGGATGAGCCCTGTTTAGGCAGGGTGATATTAAAAGTAGGCAAGACTAAACTCCGCAAAAGAAAAAAGAAATATCTGAAATCATAACGCTTCGCTGGGTGCATTCATCAGGTTTCGTTGATTACTGCTGCTCATAAGGACGACAGAGAGGTCGAAAGACAGGCAAGAACAAACGCTCGCCGAAATTGCGATCGCCCTGGGGCGACTCTTTCTTTTTTCGAAACGTTACTCGCGCGACACCCATGATGTAGCAGAATGTGTTGCGAAAGCTTGCGTTTGTATGTTTTCCGTTTCTGAAAGTCCCCTCGTGGCGATGCTCTCTCACGGGCTTCTCAGTTACCGTTCCCGAGCGTCCGCTTGTCGTTCGCTTCTTCGTTTTCTTCGCGTCAGCGGCCGAGGAAGCAGGTGGGTCTGCCGGGCTGAAATGCGAGCCCCCTTATCGGAGCCCGGCTCTGGTGGCTACCGAGCGCGCAAGGAGGGCAAACGCTGGATGGGAAAAAAGCAAGCTCCGAGGTTGAGCGCGCGGGAGGACGCGTTTCAGCCCGTCGACGGCCGCGAGAAACGTGATCGATGGAGAAAATCACACGCGCTCGGGCCAGCCACCGCTGTACGCGGCAGCCACGTGGGAACCGGATCGGCATTGTTTCTCTGTGGTCGCTAGGTGAGAGTTGCGCAGCGCATTCCTCGCGTGCGTCGCAGCGCACCGTGATACGAGGAAGGGGGGGGGGGGGGGGGAGGTCTCTGTTTTTTCTTTCTTTTCACTCTCGCATCTGCAATAGAACGGCCGTGCTGGAACGAGTCGGCGCGAAAGATGCGGAGTGTGGTATACTAGCGGGGCTTCTGTGCAGCCTTACCGGCCATTTGTTTTGATTATTTTGCGCTAGATTCAGCGACTGTCGCCCTTCGGTATGCACCATTGGTGTCCTTCAGTAACGTTTTGCGAGGGCGTTTCTCAATGCGTTTTGAAATCGCGGCCAGCCCGCGATTTTATACCGCCGCAGGTCCCGGACGGCGCACCGGGTGTGGCAGTCGCATAGCGATTAGAAACCAGCTGGAGCAGGCAGGTCCTCCTCTCTCTTTCGTTTGTGTCAGTTTCGTTTCGCGAGCCGGCTTGCTGCCGAAAAAAAAAGAAACGATATTTCAGTATTGCGTATTGCCGCCGTCTCGTGCGCATTTAATTAAGCAAGCAGTTGCTTTCGAGGACAAGCGAGGCGTGCATGTGTTAGTTTGCGTCTTCGTATGCCAGATGACATCTTACGCGGTGTTGTTTTGTCGCACACGCCCGCGTCCAATGTGCGATTCCAGTTTCACCACTGAGCTTGACTCGCGTTTACTTGTCCCCGTACGATGGCAGACTGGGCATACCGGAGACGCAACAAGCAGCCATCTCAATTTCGAGAGCTATAACTATGCCTTTTCTTTTCCTTTGTTCTCTCGTACGCCAATTCCCAGCCGCCGGCGCCTCGCGGCCTTCCCAGCTGCAAGCGACACAATACCGCCCCGTCGACGCGCAGCCGAACGCGCCAGGAATGAAGAGCGCGCGCGGGGTCGCAGCGGCGGGGGCTTCGAAGACAATCACGCGAGCGGCGGATCCAGAAATGGTGCTGCGAGGAAATAAGCGCAACGCGTAGAAAAAAGAACCGAAAAAATCGGGACTCGCTGGAACGAGACGAGTTGACAGCGGTGCGCCTGCGCCCCCTGCGCCGACAGAGTCAGCCAGGCCGCGCACTTCAGGGGTTGCAGCAGCAGCAGCAGCAGCCGGGGCGCCGCAGAGCGCCCGCGCGCGCACCGACGATGGAAGCTGTCCTGATTAGTTCTTTAATATCCGCGTGGACAGAGCGTCGCTCTCTATACCTGGCATAAGCCTGTCCCGGGCGCCCCTTTGTCGCGCGTTTAGCAAGGCGGGAAGCGCGCGGCTCTCAAACGGGGAAATGGAAGGGGGGGAGAGGACGTTATCTGCGACGCGGCGCCGTGGCAAGTGGCCACGAAAACGGCCCTCACGGCGGGCTTGATGAGCATCACGCCTCGTTCCGTTGTTTACCGCCGGCACGGCCGCTTCGCGCCCAGACGAGACCGACGGCCAAAGGGGGCGGCGTCGAGCCTCCTGTCAGTGGAGACCGACCGCGCGCGACGTGGCATTCGCCCAACCGTCGGGAAGACGTCGCGGTTTTCCACTGCGAGGAAATAACAGCGCTAAGTGGCGCGACCTTTCGCTTTTTTTCTTCACGGTCGCCGCAGCCGTGCGCTGTTCCGAAGGTTAGCCTGGGACGCGCCGCTGTTGGGGTCGTCGGGCGGCGATAATGACTGCTGCTGATGCGTATTTGCCTGTGCACCCGGGCTGTAATGAACCCCTGCGCTCGCTACAACTCCACCACGGCGCCGAGGAAGAATAGAAACGTGACCGCGGCTGGACAGCGTTGCCTAGCGATCAACGGCGCGCGCGAAACGCGTTTCTTGATTGGCCAACTGGGCAACCCAGTGGGCCCATCCAGCAACGCGATACGCAGCTCAGTCCGCCGTCGCCCTTGAGGGGACGCCTTCCGCCCTACGCAGGTCCAGACTACATGTGCGAAAATACAGACCCGTCGTTCTGCGCCGAGATCTTGACCATATTGTGCAGCTAGAAATGCTTCTGCTTTCGTGCAATCTATTCAGACGCCGACGCTCGAGACGCTCAGACGCTCGAGCAAACGTATGTTCATCAAAGACGACAAACTTTGCAACAGCTGGTTCTCAGCAGCGCAGCACTGGACATTCTCCCAGTTCTCTCCCATAATACATAAGCTTAGTTACTAAACTGTTCAGTCTGGTTGTGCCGACAAGGCGTGCGTTAGCCATAATCATGGCATCAAGCCCTACACACTTAATCTTTTATCGATCATTGCCGACGCGTTTCTTTAGCATAATGTATGACGAATTTATGCCGAGCCTCGGAAAAAATTTGTTGCGTCCAAATATGGCTTGGAAAGGAAGGAGGCCCGGGTGGGTGTCGTTAGATAAAACTGCTTCTTGTACTAAGCGGTACTACTTCGTGGTACTAAAAAAGATCACAGAAGCGTGTCACCTATGCTGGGTTCTTTTCAGCATTAATTCAACGATAGTGATCGACGGGCAACGGAATAAAACGGCACTCTGGAGCTCGGTCCCAAAATTAAGCTTTTCTGAAAAAAAGAATTAACATTTGCGTATCCAACTGATACAGCTTTTTTGTGTTATTTAATTCGTTGTTGTAATTGTCGTCGTCGTTGTTTTTCCATCGACATAGAAATTTCTTGACACTTATGCCACCCCATACGCGCGACCCGACTGGAGTATCCACAAACGCGCATCCCTCCATTCCGCCTTTCTGGAATGGTGTTGAAACTTTTTGAAAGTGGCACTATAGGGGCTGAGTTATGAAACGATAAGAATAGCGGAAACCGAATCGCCCCATTTAAAAACAAATTACAATACCGCATGAAGCCAACAGACATTGTCTTCTACGAAAGTGAGCAGGAGTCAGCAGGAGTGCTAATGTCTAAACTTGATTTTCGTGTCGCATCACGAGAATACGAGCTACTACTTTGCCGACTAACATCAGCGCTAGGTAGCAACACGAAAATTAACATCACTTCGTAGTACCACAAAAGATAGCAGAAGCATGTCACCTGTACTGGTTGGCGCTTAGTTTCTGCAGTGAGTTTCTGAAGTTAAAGCATATACCTAAAGTGTGCTCTTAATAGTAACGCTTGCGTAACTCCGGCCATTCCATCTATCCTAAGCCCTGTAAGGGCCTCACAAAGGCGGAGGAGCGCATTCTCTTTCGCCTTTACACCAAAACTATATACTGTGCTCGGCAGTCTTAAAATATTTTGACCCCGCTTGCACGGGGAAGTGCCCGCACTGTGAAGAAAAGTCATCAGAAACTTTCCACGGTGTGGGCATTTCAAAAACCCCCAAATCCAACTTCCCCATCCAACCCTTTCCGGGAGGGAGGCAGCCCTGCTCGGTTGCTCTGACCTGACGGCCCAGCGGGCCTTGGTCGAGTGGGCCCGGGCGGCGGCCGACGCAAATGGGCTCCCGTAAGGGGGAGCCCACCTAGTGCTTGTAAGGGGCAGCCCCGCACCCTTCCTGTACAAAACTTCTGTAAATAAATGTTTTTCAGACAGACAGAGAGCAACTTTATGATTAGGAGTAGTGTGATGTTTTTGAAGTTCATGCAGGCCAATTTCATCGAAGCAGCTCTTCGACCATGGCCACGGGGCCATTGACTAAACGCAGCGTCCCTCGAATGTACTCTTCCCTCAAAAAAGAGATAACAGCAAGCGCCTCAACGTACGGCTCTGAGCTCCACCGACACAGTTTCTCATGTAAACGTTTAATGTTTTGTGGTAGTTAACAATTAACACAGATTGATTGATTGATTGATTGATTGATTGATTGATTGATTGATTGATTGATTGATTGATTGATTGATTGATTGATTGATTGATTGATTGATTGATTGATTGATGAAGCTGAACATCTGCACCATGCGACAAAGCACGAACATTTGCAGATACTAACACTTTTCACGCAACCTCACCTCTTCACCTTCTACGAAACCTCATCCCAGAGTGTCCGTCGCCCTGAATTCACTATGGCGGATGCCCCAATACTAAAATATTCTATAGAAGTGCCCTCCTTCTCCATGATCTTCTCCCCACCAACACCCGTCTCACATTTCCATCCAATGCCGGGTGGCTGACCACGGTTTCATAACGTCAAGACCAGCAATAACCGAAGATTTCTATCGAAGCAGCTTTTCTAAATAGACCATAGGGCCATTGATTGAAGGCAGCTTCCTCCAGCATGTAGTCATCCCTCCAAAGACGGATAATTACAAAGCTCTTAACGTATGGCCCTGAGCGCAACCGACATGCGCCTTTTAGGTCACAAAAATAAAATGTTTTACTCTCTGTTTACGTGTTTCTCACTCAAGTGTAATTACCATTGCGGTAAATAAACAATGATTGATTACATGATTATTTAATTGTTTAACTTTCATTCCTAGCACTCCAAGGAACCAGAGAAAAAGATTTGCCGTCACCTCGGCAAAAACAAAAACAGAACAGAAATATTCGACTAGTTTTGTTAAAGAACGCTGCAGAAGGCGTTTGAAAATTTGCCTCTGCATCCCTTGTACCCTGACGATCTAAACCAGGATAACCATCGGAACTATCGATTTTACAATCATGGGAGCTACTGCAGTGACGCCTCCGTTCGATCTGCTGCAGCGCAGCGTGCGTGGCAAAAACCAAAAGATAAGGCTACATCTATTTTTTTTGTTGTTGTTTACCTGGATCATTGACCTTCTGCTTTGCCGCGAACTCGGGAGCGTCGGCTGTTAAGGTGCGGTGGCGAGTCATCGGAAATCATGCGCGGCGAGCCTTGGAAGGTGAGTGACTCGGTGTCGCACCGCGAGTGCGCGAGCAACTGGGCTGCGTTCTAACAGCAACGCGTGTTTACGGCAAGTCATTTAGCACATACGCATATGGTCCAATCATCGCGCTGATTGAAATGCATTTGAGTTGCCGACTCATACCGCTTGCGGCGCCCGATTTACACGTAGAAAAATTAAACGATGCGAAGAAGTCCGGGGGAGTTTAACGGCGGAGTCCGCGCCATCGCCTTGCTTGACCAAGCGTGGCGTATGCGGCGGGTCCTCGCAGGACACCATGGAGGTACACGCTTTGAGGCAAGGAAGTTTTTTTTGTTTGCCGACCGTCGGGGCGGGGACAGATACAACGCTATCGGCTACAGGTCAAGTGCCGTTGTCGCGCCGTCATTTCCACTGGAGCCCCGCGCGGACAGATCTATTGTTTTTAATTGCACAGCGTCGTTTATCGGCGCGCCCGGGAAGAGCCCGATAAGCGCCGATCGGTCCGCGCCCCGTGTGCGAGCGGGCATATCGGCTACAAAGAACGTGCGGCTCGCACTCATGTTGCAGCACGAAAGGACTCGAGGCTCAAGAGACAACCTCTCGTTCGGATATGCTAAGCGTGTTGTGTGATGCCAGTGACAAAGGCTGCGCGCTTTCGACCTCGGCTCCTCGCGTGGCCTCTCGGTGCAACCTGCAACGCGACGCCGACGATGAAGACGACTCGCCGGCAGCAAGAACACCGGCCGGTGCGGTCGTGACTCGGCGCCCGCGCTTCAGCGCAAGGTACTGCAGGTAATATGATAATTCCTAACGATAATAATTTGTAATACGATAATACGGTAATAATTCGCAAGGCCTGCTGATGTACACTTCGCATGGCGCAAGCAACTCCGTGAATTCCCCGGCATCGGGCTTACGATGGCTCAATGCCGGGACACGCACGGGAGCGCGTCGGCATAAAGTAAGTGCTGTCGAGGGGGGGTGCTTTCTATACTTCGGATAGCTTGGCACAGCATCATGGAAGGAAGCGAAGGTCGCGATATTGCGGCACAAGAGTTGTTGCGAGGACTACGTTATCACGACTATAGATAGAGCCGCAAGCATAGACCTAAATCGAGCGCTTGCAGACGCTCGCGTACGAGGAAACCAATTGTGGCGCGAAATATTGTAGCCTTTGGAAACGTTACATATATATAGATATATGTAGCGAACGTTTGATTTCGACATTTCGGCCTTCATCAAGACTGCGATTGGAAGCACTCAGAGCTGTTGTTATTGGTATTCATGACCCGGTATTGTACGCGTGTTTGTATTATGCTACACTTTATTTTCCCTTTCTCTTTTTTTCTCTACTTGAGTGAATGCGCGCGTGTTGCTTTTCATGACGCTATACGGTTTTTTTTTCGTTTTTTTCTTTAAATTTCTTTCACTCTTGCACAGATAATGTGTAAGTTGAACTCTGGGCTCTTGCAATTGCCTACTCTTGATGAAGGCCGTACACTGGCGGAAACGTCGAAATCAAAGTTTTGTTTTTGCTTTTCTACCTGCGCCTGCACTTTCAATTAATCAAGCACCGAATCCGAGGAACTACTTTCTTGACATATATACCACGAGATTTTTTTTTTTTAGGAGGTCCAAAATATTTTTCAAGATTGCCTGTCACAGATAGCAAAATTCGAACCCTTGATCTATATAACTCCATGAGGCGGCCACTACTTCAACGCGAATTCGAAATGCCTGATTAAATAATTAGCCTAATTACCACAAATAACTCTTTATTTAATGATTTTACGGCGCGTATTTGAATCTACGAATTATAGCCGGTAATTTTGCAAGGCGTATCCACTTGGAATGCATTGTCTTTGGCTGCACCAGTTTCGAGATATTAATTTTCAATGTGTCCGACCATTGGTGTTCCGGTTAGGCTTGTGCTTCAATGCATAAAACAGCGTTTCCTTAAAAGAAACAAGCGGAACGCCTATACATTTCGTCGGTAACCTTGAAGATTAATATCTTGAAACTGGTGCAGTCCAAGAGAATTCGTTCCAAGTGGATGCGGTTTGCATAGTCACTGGCTATAATTCGTGGATTTAAACACGTGCCGTAATATCATTAAGTAAAAAGTTAGTTGGTTCGCGTACCGCGCATTAGGTGCACATTAAAGAACTCCTGGTGGTCAAAATTAATGCGAAGTCCTCCGCTACGGCGTGCCTCATTATCAAACCGTGGTTTTTTTTGGAACCTAAAACGCCAGAATTTAACTTCTTCTTAGGAAGCCTCGTGCTTGTACGCACATAAAACGTGCACCGCCTCGTGTGTACGTATGTGTCGCGTTGCAACAACTTTTCCCCGACTGTTCCACAATAAACGTTTCCCCGCTTTTCTGGTATACATTCTGAGCAGAACACGTGTTGAATTTGTGCTTCATTGCTTGCGCTGATTGCTGCTGAGAACAAGCAGATGTAGTCACGGCTGCTGGATCACCAGCTCTTGTCGATTTGATGGCAAAGCGAGTCGAATATTGCCGATAATTCTCCGGCCAACGGCCCTGTCATGCAGAATGCGCAGTTTGTCGCGAGGGTACTGAGGGTGCGAGCAGCATTGCGCGTGTCCAATACACAAAGGAAGGCCACCCGAAAAACTCCGAGTGACCCTTAATACTGCTGCAGAACATTTCAGGCGCCCATCCTGAGCGATGCACGTACACTATGTAGTTGCTGTGTGCGCAAGCAGGACATGTGCCCCTTTCACCAACACTGACCAGCATGTCTATTGGTCGCGTGCGAATCCCAATTTGGGATCAGATAAATGCATATACATCTGGACACAGTCGTGGACGAGCCAGTTCAAATTCCTTCTCTACTTAAACACCGCAGTAGTCCCGTGGCTATATATGCTGTTGCGCTGCCGAGGTCGCGGATTCGATTCAGGCCGCAACGGTCGCATTTCGATTGGGGGGCGACGTGCGAAAAACGCATTTAGGCGCACGTTAGAGAACCCTAGGTGATGAAAATAAAACCGGAGTGCCCCACGAAGCCATGCCTCATTATCGTATCGTGGGTTCTGGCACGTAAAACCCCGTAATTAATTTTATCTTCGTCTCTGCTTAGGCCTGCAACGCTTAAAAGAAAGAGCGCGTGGAATGAAAGCGCGGAGATAAAAAAAGATTTGCTGAAGTTGCGCGGAACGCACATGCGTGGCCTATACAGCTCCGAGCTCTCGTGCACTTGGCAGCGAATGATGGTCGGTCGGCCTAGTCAGCAGTGTAGGGCAACATGCGCACGCGCCGCTATCGGTGCCCCATATTGTTTCCTTTCTTGCACACCGTAGCACTTTGATCAAACTGACGTGATGGGACCGCGGGGACGGCGCTCGCCGAGGGAACGGGAGCCCAAGAGCTGAGCTCCAAAATCGGACCCCTCGGTTTCCCTACTCTCGCGTTTATGCATATGTTGACTGTTCTTGATTTCCCGGTGTTGCTGTGGATGTATATAAAAAACAAAACTTGAAGGCAAGCGTATTCGAAGTCTTCTCCAATTTGTTTTATAATTCTGAAGCGATTGTGTTTCGAGATATTCAGTCAAATTTGGCCCTCATTACACTGTTTTCGCATTCCGAGGCGGAAGTCTTTGCACAAGGGGCAAACTCTCATATGTGGTATCTGGGTGCGGGGGGCACGGAGTATGCATGCCAGTCTCCTTTTAGTAAGAAGGAGCGCAGCTGTTATCAGCTCCACCCGTCATAATAGACTGGCGTGCTAAAGGGAATCGGCGACCTCACATGGCAGGGGGGAGAATATATATATATATATATATATATATATATATATATATATATATATATATATATATATAAGTTGTCGATCTGTTCACTATGTCGCGAAAACGCCAAACCACACAAAACGCCCCTGTAAGCAGCATTTGGGGAGCTGGCTGTACATTTTTATTAACATTCTTGAGAGGCATACAACTTTGAAGGCCCGGTATATGCCTTGTTTTTTTCTACCGAATAAACTGTCCCGCTTTGTGTGAACTCACAGGCTCTGATTTGGCACAGTCTCGATAACATACTGCAGTGGCTACTTTTCAAGCTCAACTCGTGGAAGTTCTGGAGCATCAACTTCATGCTGTGAGAAAAATGCACTATTTTTCTGACAGTGCATCATCATTGCACAAGAACAATAAAAATTGCCGAATTTATGACACCATGAAAGTTTACTTTCATGGTGTCATAAATTTGAAAGTTTACTTGCCACGAAAGTTTACCATGATAGTTTACTTGTCATGAAAGTTTTACTTGCCGAAAGTTTACTTGCCGAATGGAACTTTTTTGCAAGGTCTCATGGGAAGAGCGCTTGCACCGTGACGTGGTCGGCAGCCAGGCCCTGTCTTCAAACACCTCATACCAAGGACACATATTTACACCCCCATCAGCTTTCTACGTGGGCGGAAAGGAAGAGCAAAGTTATATACGTGCTACGAGAGCCCCCGTCCCTAGAAAGAAAGGCTGAAAAAGAAAAAAGAACTATCAGCAAGGTTCGAGTCTGAAACGTAGGCGCACCTTTGACCATTTCGTAACATCATCGCTGACGACCGACAACGCTGGGATCACCTTCTCCTGAGCCTCACGGACATTTCAAATGGCGAAGCCCGTACGTCGGCGCCGGCAGTGAAAACGGAAACCTCCCGAAAGCGCCAAAACTGGACACACAACCTGTAAGCTCTGAAGTAGCAGCTCCTAGTATCAATCGGCTGCCGATGATGCCCTTCCGATATGTGGTGCCAGCTAGCCACACTGTCTTAAAGCTGCCCACAATGCAAGAGCACAAAGCAGCATGTGGTCTGTTGCCCTGGAGAAGCGCCTTTTGCAGTGAAGCGGCCTTACGACCTGGCGCCTTAGGACGCGGCGGACTCTCAATATAAAGATTTTTTTTTCTCTCGCCTAAAACAAAAATTGCTCCGATTAAACTTTCAGAAATAAATTTCTGAAAATTTGATGAAAATTTAATCTTTACTTGGGCCTCATCGACAAGCTACATGCGCCTAAACAGGAGGCATTTCGCGCATTTTTCGATGTTAAGGCCTCTTCCGCTTCGAAAATGCTCGCCCATCCACTTCAATACTTTTTTACTCATTTATCGCTAGCTATACAACTAAATGACACAGTTGTATCGGTTTTGTAAAGGGTGCAAGAATTTTTTAAAATTCAATATTGGCCCAGAATCGCCGTATTTCAGCACCACAACGCACATTGGGAGACAATGTAGCGGTCTCAACTGGAATAAGAAAGTGTGATCGCTTTTCTAGCAACTATAGCAGATTTTCATGCGCTCCACTAGTATTTTAATTTTGCTGACATTTCCTTTCAACACAAGTTTTCGTCACTGTTGCAATATTCAAATCGCTGTAAGAGACAGAAAATTATTTCTTGCATAAATAACCTAGGAGGACAAATAGTGAAGTGAAGTAATTGACTAGGATTTTTTAGAACGTAATATAGAGGGTCGAGTGCAGTGTCTAGGACGTTTGGCGTAGAATGACCCTCATGACGTGCCATGAACAAAAAAGCGTTTCATGGTGAAGGTAAATTCAGGCGTCTAACTGAATATTTTCAACTTGACCACGAAACGCTTTGTTTTTTCTTTAATATAATTGATTATGGATACCAAAAAAAAACATACGTGCATGAAGTGTATACGCACGTAGCGGACAATCGAAACAGCGATGACCACGTCTGCAAGCAGAATACAAAATGCCACACATCGCGAACAATTAATAACGCAAACAGCAGTTCTCTAAAACTGAGGCAACAAATACACTTCTTGAAAAGAGGATACCAGTCCGGTGGAAAGTCATTTTGATCACATCCACCGTGGTAGCTTAGTGGCTATGACGTTGCACCGCTGAGCTCAGAAGTCACCGGCTCGATCTTGGTCGCGGCGGCCCTATTTTGATAAAGACGAAATGCAAAAAACACTCGTGCACTTAGATTGAGGTGCATGTTGAAGAACCCCATGTGTCTCAAATTAATCCTGAGTCCCCCCCCCCCCCCCCGACTAAGGCGTGCCTCATGAGATCATCGTTTCGGCTACGTTAAACCCCAGAATTTAATTTTAACTTTGGCTATAAAGGTCTTTCAATTGCAATATTATCTGAATGAAATGGGCGAAGAAGCCATTCGTACATCAGACCCGAATGCGGAACCAATTGCTTGACCACGAAGCGCGCGCGTATTTCGATGACCAAACTTCTCACCTGTCTCAACAGCGTTGCACGCTAAGTATGAAACGGAGTATACAGTTGGCACTGGCACGTGATAAGCAGGCATGCGCGCGATTCCGGCCTTGTGGTTAGAGCGCCGATCGAGCTGTTGTGCCGGGAGACCGAGGTTCGATCCCACCGTCGTATTCGTAATTATTTTAAAACGAAGCTTTCTTAGCCTTCTTCGCATCACTTTGCTGAGCGTGGTTGCCGCTGTCTTGCCGAGTAACACCGACACAGAAAAATTATGGCAGAACCCATCTCAAGATGAATGTCGACGGCAATGCGATTAGCATTCAAGGTAAGCAGCTACACACCCTGATGCTCAAGCAATGTTTCTTTAAAATATGTACAGGTCCTTTTGAGACTTCCTTCGCTCCGGCTACATGCGACATACACTGTCTCCGGCATCGGACCACTTCGCTGTGACATTCGCTTGCCAAGGCCGCCCATGAGCATGACAGAATCACGAGGATTGTATGAAGATGTCGCAGTGACGACGATGGAGTGTCAATAAAGAAATGACGTTGATGGAACGACAAAGCCGGCACGACGACGATGGCACGTGGACAATGGGATGACGACGTATTTTTGACGGAGATGACGTGTCGGCGACGTTATGACTACAACCGGATGATGAAACTGGAATGACAACAACACGAAAATGACGATGACATCACAACGGCGGCATAATCACTATTGAATGACGACAGCGTGATTACGATAGAATGACGAAGAAGGATAGACGTCGATGCAACGACAAAGCCGATATGACCGGTATGACGACGACAAATAATGGGAAGACGCTGCTGAAGTGATCAGGATGTTAGAACGACAGCGTGATACGAGCGGCATGACAGCAATCGTATTACAACGGCCGTGTGAGAATGATGGCATGGTGAGAGCTTGATGACGAAGTGAGAATGACGACGAGGGACCGACTGCGGTGGCCTAATGACGACAGTGTGACAACGAATGCCTGACGACGACGCAATGACGACGATGACATGAAAAAGACATGATGATGATTTATGGATTTTATTGGCGCAAGGGCCGGTTATGACTAAAGAGCACCAACGGTATTATGTCAATGAGATGACGACGATGGCGTGATGACGGCGGGATGACGTAATCGGAATGACGACGCTGGAACGCCCACGATGGTGTAGTGACCACGAGCACATATATACCTACGTATACTAGTCCAAGCTGGTAAAGAACTTAGCCCATTGGGTCGGGTGTAGAAGGCGTGAGGACTATGGCATTACGAGAGTCAGATGACGAAGCTGGAATGACTGCAATAGAACACCCACGACGGCAGTACGACCACAAGCACATGCCTAGTGGCCCAAGCTGGTAGACAACTTGGGCCGCTGGGTCGGCATAAGATTAGATAGATAGATAGATAGATAGATAGATAGATAGATAGATAGATAGATAGATAGATAGATAGATAGATAGATAGATAGATAGATAGATAGATAGATAGATAGATAGATAGATAGATAGATAGATAGATAGATAGATAGATAGATAGATAGATAGATAGATAGATAGATAGATAGATAGATAGATAGATAGATAGATAGATAGATAGATAGATAGATAGATAGATAGATAGATAGATAGATAGATAGATAGATAGATAGATAGATAGATAGATAGATAGATAGATAGATAGATAGATAGATAGATAGATAGATAGATAGATAGATAGATAGATAGATAGATAGATAGATAGATATGCTCAAAACGCCTGAAGAAAGCAAAGAATGCTAATTGCATGAAACAATTATGCAGATGCAAAGCGCACTTACGAATCTATACAAAAGCTTTCGTGAAGTGGCTTAATAATTGCTGTAAAAATGCAGATCAACGAGCTATTAGAATAATTGTGGAGCGGTTAATGAAATGCTATGCAACTGATCATCTGCCCACGTTTCTCAACATAGCAATTATGTTTCTGCTTCGCAAGATGCAGAGAGCCACACCCAGCGACCCACGCCCCTTCGCGTACTGTCTCCAGGATCGGCCCCAACTTTACTTGGCCAGAAACCGACCGAACAGCCACGTCACACGTACCATGGGAGAGGAGGCATAAAGCGTTGCCGGAAACTGTAGGGGTAGGACAGATGGTGCTTACGCATAAGCCTATGTGTTATGCGAGTGCTGTTCTGTGTATGAGCGATTCAGCAGCACAAGCATCAGCCATGCTCACCAAAGTCCGGGAAGGTTCACGAGGGAAGCTTCGCATTAAAACTGTTCATCTTCTGCACCGATGCGTGGACCATAATCGAACAAAGCTATTTCAAGCGAGTCCTGCTAACCAAGCTACGCGCACCAACATTAATTATTTTCATGCCCTTCTCATTAGGACCATCAGTTTTAATTCAAGGTAGAAAAATAGATTGCTCATAAAACAAAGGACTCGTCAATAAAGCAGAATTGCTAAATTTCCTTGCGTTTGGTTCCGCTCCTGCCTGTGCCTCCACGTAAAAGGTCGGCTTGGCTTTTTGTTGCCGTTTTTTCTAACAGGTATTTTATAATTTTTTCAACCCAAATGTAGGCGACTGTCTTGATATACAACTTATCAAATACCGAAGAACTCCGTTCACGTCCATCACGGTTCGCTTTCGCGCTTCTTCCATAATCTTCCTTCTTAAGTTGCGAACATTTCGTGAAAAATCCTCGCCAGAAGACACCATGTTTATTTTAGTTTGTATCTTCTTTTCAAACTAACCGTTCTGTTTCTTGCGTCCAAAAGCTTCAGCATCACCGGTCAGGCTATATTACTTACCGGCCTGTCTAGCCTGTGAATGCGCTCAGCGGCGACGTGGTCAGGTTTTAAAATGCCTTGAAAAATATCCTTGCTTACACTCTTTCCAGTGAATCACTGATTTCCACTTCAAGTTCCGGAAGCCCCGTAACTTATCAAATTCCACCGTGATATATGGTTTTCTAGTTCATCGGCTCTTCTCTCAGGCGTTTGGAGCATATCACCAATCAGGATAATCTGTTCTTGATGCGGCGTTAGCCTGTTTTCTAGTTAGACAGTGTCCAATTTTTTTCCCATGTGAGTTAACCGGGTTTCTTTAATATCTGTAACATCAGCTGCATTATCCTTGAGCTGCTTCAAAATTTGTGTCGTTTAGGGACACGAATTCAGTTCAATGCCCCCTGCCAGTAAGAACATGTTGAAGACAATATGGACCGAGATGCCGAACGTATTGCAGTCTAAATTTATTGCTGCAGAGCCCATCTAGCGATGATTGTCGATGTTAATTAGACTGACATTCAAGCAATTTAGTGACGCACCATATGGCTCAAGAAAACTTCATTTAGGCTGTGTAGCGGTCATTCTGGGAATGTTTCGGTTATAGGCGACATACACAGCCTCCGGGATCGGACCAATTTGCTATAATGCTCGCCCGCCAGGGTCGGTCATGACCATGACGGCATGACGACAATTGTATGACAATGACGCAGTGATGACAATGGAATCATGGGCGTCGATGGAACGACGAAGCTGGTGGGATGACGACGGCACAACGATAATAGGATAATGATTCTGAATTGATGACGGTGGTATAACGACGCCAGCGTGAAGACACCATAAGTACAATGGGATGCAGACGAGTGCATGACGACGATGGTAATGGTGGTATAATCCCGATTGAATGACGACAGCTTTATGACGACGGATTGACGAAGAAGTAATTTCGTCAATGGAACAACAAAGGCGGTATGACGACGACCATATGACGACGACAACATGACGAGAGGCGGATGACGAAGCTGGAATGATAACGATACAACGACTACGAAGGAATCATGACGGTGGTATGACAGCGAATGCATGACGGCGACTGTATGATGACTACGCAGTGAAGACGATGGCATGACACTGGCGACATAATCACGATTGTATGACACCATGATTACGATAAAATGACCAAGAAACAATGACGTCAATGGGATGACGTAGTTCGTTATGATGACGACGGCGCGACGACCATTGGATGGCGCTTCTCAAATGATGACGATCGATGGTGTGCTGACAGCGTGACGACGATGTCGTGATGACACTGGTATGAAGACGAGTGTATGGCAACGATGGCGTGACGACTGCTGCATGACGAGAGTCGGATGAGGAAGCTAGAGTGATGACGATGGAACAACCACGACGTCACCACAACCCCGACCTGATACTCATCAGCCCAAGTTCGTAGAAAACTTGGGTCGCTGGGTCGGCACTAGAGTCAAAATAGATAGATAGGCTCAAAGTACCTGAAGTAGGCATAGAACGCTAACCGCATTAATACCACCATTAAGTGCACTCCACCACTTCAGATCAAACAGTTATGCAACGCGGCAGCTGATAATGCAACTGCAGCCAAGAGAGGGATCATTCACTTGGTCCCGGGTCACGATGGTATCCGCGCAAACGAGAAGGCCCATGAGGCTACGCGAGCTCTACTTTTCTACCGCTTCGTCTTACAGTCGCCTGCACGTTCTGCATCCCTGCCGTCCAACTCGACCTGATTTTGAAGAGCCTGGTTAAGTACAGCGCACCCTTAAGAAGCAATGACAGAGGTACGTACGAGTAGTTGTACCTCCGAACTGCAACCCACTGCCTCCTAAACTTCCCCGCACTCAGAACATCCGATGCGTCGGATGTATTGGTGGCAGTCGCGTCTTATGTTATTCTCGAGCCAAGGAGGATGTATTGGCTGTCGCAGTCTCCTTTCAAAACCAGAACACAGACGACGCGAAACTGTGCACGGAAGCCTGCAAAAATCTTCACAACTTTCTTCGGCCTCCAAAAAACTTGTGGCAACATACGAAGTTCCGCAGATAGAGCCATGTTTCTTCACTCCTAGGGAACTGAATGTGCGCCTCCGAGTAACCTCGCTGCCGGAAACATGAACGTAAGACCTGCACAGTATACCTTCGCTGAAAGCTTCTGTCACAATTGTTGATCACCTCACAGTCAGTGCCTGTTATTTCGAAGCACAGGTCATCAAAATAGGCGACAGTTATTTCCAAAGATGTATCTATGATATGAATTCCTCAGTGCATTAAAAAAAACATGTGCGTGTTATCTCATCAACACCAAAGATACTCCCCCCTCTTGGATGTCATGTGCGTTTTTGATCAGTTATACAAGATTACTAACATGACGTTTCTGAAGGGATGGTTAAGTACAAGTTAAAAGAAAGGAAGACGACAGCACTGGCACAAAGAAAAAATTACTTTCTCAACGGAAAAGATAAAAATTTATGTTTTTGTGGCCACAACAGCGAAAACAACATAACTTTCGCTCATTTCCGCTTTGAAAGTTCGATGCTTGCATTTCACTGCGTTCATTTTATGTTGCGTTAGTCTTGCTGGGTATAGGTCACGTATTCTCTAACATAAGTCGGAATGGTGTATGCTGTGCGCATCGCATATATTCTAATAGTTGATTGAAATAAATATTTTCTTTCACTTTGTAATCATTTTATTTTTACACGAACGGCTTTATACAGTCCAAATATAGGTAAGGCTGCCACATGTGCAATGAACCGTTCAAAAATTAAGCGAGATAAGTGCCTCATTCTTGGCCGATCCCACGTAGTGGGCGTGAACCATTTTGGAGACAACAAGAACTGTGGAGCAGTTCCTAGTGGCTCGTCCAGCTGAAAAATCAGTACTAGACGAAGAATGCCCGAACGCCTAGAATCAACGGTAGGCATTCGGCAGACATCTGCCTGGTTGGTGACAACCACCTGGTAGTCAAAAGCCCGCGTTTCTGACAAAAAAGGCACAAGGCATTGTGTACAAGATTACATGCACCGAATTCCCTGCGTCGTATATTGGCGAGATTAAAAACTTCCATGAAAGAATTCAACAGAAGAATTACCTTCGCTATCCTAAACAGAGAACGCAGTACTGTGACAGAACACTACGGGTTTTTTGATCACCAGGTTAGCCATGACGGCACTGTCCTCTAGGACAGAGAAAACTACCGGCGGCGGCTCCTTTTGGAATCCTGGCACATCCAGAAGACACCGGGTAACATCAATCATTCGTCAGCAACACTTGCCGCCGTTAATTCTCAAGCTCTACAAAAAAGTGTCTCCGCGCCTGTCAAAGCTGCAAACGCATACAAGAACTGCTACGCCTTACGTCATCTCACCCCTGCAGGAGGCGCCGGTCGGGCTCCTAAACTTTGTTTTTTTTTTAAATCAATTTCAGTGGCAGCTTTCCTTCCCATTAATACCGAATGTGTATTGACGTTGCAGTGCGACTTTTCGTGTCAGAGAACTACCGGGACACTTTTAGCGCAGAACCTAGAACATAAAACACGCCTTATATTTACAATGATTTCGGCTAAAGCGCCAATGTGCATATCGCATGTCGGGCGCGCGAAGGTAGGCGTAATGGTCGGTTGGCGGGCCGTGACGTGGCCGACGTCATGTCACGTGACGCGCAGGCCTAAAAATGGCTTGAAGGAGGTGTTGCTATTGCACCGGTTGTAACAGCAACACCTGCTCCTCGCAGCGCACTTATCACTCCCTACACATCTCACATTAGATAAAAGAGGCATCTCATAGAAAATATAAATACATTTAATGTCCGGTGCTACCAGACGTCTGCGACAGTGTCGCCTTCTGTTCAGTGGGCCAGGGCCCAGTAATCTTTCCTCCTCCGGCGGCCCTGGTCTTGCCGCCGCTGCCGGAAGCCTGGTTCATCGGCGAAATCATAGCAGGCACCTCGTTTCTCTTCGTCAGCTCCAAAGGCTGCCCTGAGCGAGGATAGAATGAGTAGTTGTTTTTCCTGAGCGCGGCGGCCCTGGGTGGGCGGCTGCGCTTGCCAGGAAAGGTGGCAAGTGCACGTGGCTTGCAGGCATCTTGTTCTTTCGCGGAATCCTCGGATTCTGAACCCTGGGCCGGTATGGTCCTAAACCACCTCTGGTGACGCCCACGGCGGCGACAGTGAACTGCTTACTGCTTCCGGGCCCGGATCCTGGCCTGCCCCGCGGGAGTGGGGCCGGCGTCCATGGTGGTGCGGGAGCCCTCCGAGGGAAAGCTTGCTGACGATTTTCTCGGTGGCTCTGGGAGCGCGAGGACCTTCGATGCCACTCGAATGGTTTGGGCCGGCCAAACGGTGGCGGTGGAATGGGTGGCTCACCGGAAGTAGCCACGCGCCATGTGGAAGCTGCAGCAACGGCAGCGGCAGCTCCCTTGGTCACGGCAGGTATGTACCGGTCGAATGTGCACCCATTCCACTCGAACTGCAATGGCTTGTCCATTTTTGCCTGCGCGTTGGGCCCACCGCATGCTCCCGATGCCTCGAATGGCCCTCCTCTCTGGAAAGGCACGAAGTAGAGTGAACCCAGAGGGCGGTACCGCGGAGGCCACAGCGTACGCCTGAGGGTGGGCCGGGTGGCCCAGAGCGGCAGGATTCGTCCTCGTACCATCACGCGGCGTCGTTTGAGTGGTCCGCTGTACCTCATCCAGGCACCGGGGCAGTGACGGAGTGACACTCGGTGCGAAGGGCTCGGTTGTGTGGGCACAGCACCGTCTCCGGGTCGCTGTCGGTGTCTGAAATGGAACCTGGAGCTCAGCGTCGGCCACCCCATTTCGAACGGCTGGCTCGAGCGTGGGGATGCCATGCACGAGGTCCCGTGACCGATCCCCACGAGAGCGTTCTTCGTCTTCTTCCGTCTCCACCCGCGATGTCGCTTCGGACTCTCGTCTAGAGCAGCTCACGGAAGCAGTTCGCGCACTATGAAGTCGCACAGTTTTTAGAGCTGTATGCCGACCTCATAGTACCTGTTTTGGTAAATTACTTTTTACTTGCTTTGCAATGCAGTACACCGCTGCCCATATCATTATCGCCAAGCAAGAACCGAGTAGTCTGCGTCATTTGCGACAGCGCAATAGTGTCGTTACGTTTTGCCGCCGCTGAAAGCATAAGATTAGACAAACTAATGTTATTCACTGAATAGCACATTACCTCACGTAATGTTGCAGTTTAGAAATGCCGCTAAGATGCAGTATTTGTTTTCGAACGGAGTGGAACAACGGCGATTAATGCGAGACCGCAACGATATAGCACGACGTTTAATGATATCCATAATCGGTGTGCGTTGACAGGCTATTCAAATTTAGATCACTTTTGTTGATGAAATTCTAAAGAAATGTGTTCTTGTGGTAGGGTTTTCACTAGCTTTAATTATGACATGCATATATGCCTAATAATAACGCACCTTTCGTCGGTGCTCAGAAGAAAATGCGCATAAAACAGTAATAGGTGTCTCACAGTATGCAAGTTCTCAAAAATGACTTTACGGATACTGTGCATCGTTTTCATTTTTTCATCTACAGCGATAGCAATTATATAGACATTCGAGGCGCATCCGTGCCGCCGCCGCCGTGCTGTCACGATATCGACCGCGCATGTGCGGCCCACACGTGGAGGGTTAGTGCGAGAGATGCGCAGTGCGTTTGGCTGCAAAAACGATGGAGCTACAGTGGTCGCACCCTGCCGGGGCAGCGTTCTCGCTGACAATCCGCGCGTTTGCCAAATGTGTAAGCCATGCTTGGCGTGATCTAAGTGACGCCAAGCGTGAACGTGCCCGAGGCGCTCATTGCGTTTGCTTCGGCGCGTTCGCGACAAGCGTCATTTAGATCAAGTTAAGCATAAGCTTCAAGTTTAGGCGCATTTCTGAATACGGGGGTAAGATACAAACGCCGACGGTTTTCTTTTGCTCTGATCTCGTGCACCACCGAGGCACTGCATTCTGGGGTTCTAAGTGCCAAAACCACGATTTTATTGCAAGGCACGCCGTATAGCGGGGGACTCCTGGTTAATTTTGACCACCAGGGTATCCTTAACGTGCCCTCATTGCACGGTACACGGGCGACCGTTGAGGTACCTTAATCGAGGTGCGACGGCCGCAAGGCCGGTGGCGGCGCTTCTATCGACGACGCCTAATATTGACGACGTCTAATGTTAAGACGCCTAATATAGCGGCGCTGTTTATGCGCTGCTGCAGCAGCTGCTTTGCGTGCTGTGTAGCGCCAACCTGTCGCCTCCGCGTGCTAATTCTTAGAACACCGCCTGATGAGCTTAAGCGCAACGCGAAACATCGCTATTGATGTCGTTGTTTCGCACTTCGAGCAAAACTGCCTTGATCTTTTTCTCTTGTTTTTTTATGCACACAATGGCTTACGCAACAATACGCTAATAGCTGTTCAATTTATGTTTACATGTAAAAGGGGGCAATAATAAATTCCAAGCTCTGTGAGAGCATCTTTAAATGAAATGTATATCTGTGTACTTTAGTATTAGCCCAGAATAGCGTAGCCAAGCCACCCGCATATTTTACAAATTATTGTTCGGGTTAGCTTCTCAGACAACAGACAGTTCAGAAACTCTTCAGGACCACTCATGATGTACCGAGAACTGAGTTAACTGGCCCGACAATGATGACGTAGGTGCCAAGTGGGCAAGGAGGGGGGGGGGGTCATTGAATTGAATTTGTGTCTTAGTTTGTTCGATATCTGATTTCTATTTATTGTTGCCCTTCGTCGTACACATTGGGAATTAATATGGCGAAACTGGTGTGTCACAAAAATCTTACACTTCGCTCGCCGATCCCGGCTGCCAGGCGCAAGCCGACGGAGCACAGGGGGTCCGCTTTACGCTTCGCCCCGGCCTACAAGCGAGAGGTCTTTATACAACATTTATTTATTCAGGGTTGGTCAGCCCGAGCAAGACGCCCGTGTATCGGTGCGTCGGCAATCACGAAGCAACTCGTTGAAGGGGGATTAACAAGCATTTAATCATACACAAAACTGATCACGGACAATAAGGGAACAAAGAACTCAAACTAGGTACGAAAAGAATTGGCGAGAAGCACACAAAATTGGAAACACGACCAGAACACACAATAATCAGGCAGGGTTACAACAACAGTAAACAAATGAGTTTAGAGGCAAACGAGTCATTTATAGTTAACAGAAAAGAAGAAGAGGACAAGCCGGCGGACAGACCATATCGTAGCGCAGCGAAGAACGGGGACGGCTCGTGTGGCAGTCGTTGCGGCGATGCATCGAAGGCGGCGGGCCCGGTGCGATGAAACGCGCGCCTCGCCGTCAGGAATTCGGCCCCGCCCGCCGCAAGGACTCACACAACCTTCTTCACTGCCTGTCTCCAACCGACTGTGCTCCTTCCCACCGAACTGCTAACGAGCTGGCGGCGGGAAGGCGCTGGTGAAAAGAAGTTCTGTGCCCAGCGGTTATTTACAGGCGTTTTTTCTCTCGGCGCCACCGAAGACAGCATGCGCACTGTCGATTTATGGCCCGGCCGTCTCCGCGATCCCGACCAGCGGAAGCAACCGAACAGTGGACACAGGGCGCACAACCTTCTTCACCGTGCGCTCTGCCTGCTCCTCTCTGGTAATAGTACACCGCGGCCAAGCCCCGACTCCGTCGAAGGGGACAACGAAGCCGCCGCCGAAGAGCAGCCGCTTGCGCCGCTCACAAAGGCGACCGTCTCCAGATGCCCCTCGACCCTGGGCAGTCCTCTCCGCCCTCTCTCGCGGCCTCTTCCCGTAGACTCGGAACGGGATGCCCGAAAAACACACTCTAAAGAAATATATATATAACATGGTTGGCGCCGGTCTGTGACACTGCTCCCCGCTCAAGAATATTACAGCGTAATATTTTACTAGCCACAGGCCAGCGACAAATCACACACAATAACAACAGGAAACCTGTGAGCGTCGAACGTCAGAGCAAGAATGTACTCTCAAAACTAGTGTAGAATCTACGGACGCACAGGCGGATATGCACACTTCACATTTGCGTAGTCCAAAAAAGATAGTCCAATCCCAATGGCATGAGGATCTGGACCTGCAGTCTCATGGGCACTGTCAGTTCTCTGGCACTGTCTGCTGACGCGCACCCACTGCACTCGCGAAGTCCACAGTATTGTCCATACTAAGAAGCACATGATAACGCACGGCACAAAGACAGCAACCACATCGTATTATATCATAGCTACACAAAGCCAAACCTAATGGCTCCATACAGAACACACGGACGAACATAATAAAAAATACTGCATGAGATCCTCAGTGGCATGAATACATAGAAGCACTGACGTTGAGAAAAACAAACATCATTATACAGTGATAACAACACGCCTCCGCGAATTAGTCTATCCGACTCCTATAGTCTGCTCCTTGATTAGGTCTTCCCGGCTTACGTTGTCTGAATTCTCCGACACCCGAAATCTCCTTAACGGTCTTTTCTCACGAGCTTGCGATCTCGTCACTACGGCGTATGCCTGGTCACCATACGGGTCTGCGACAGCCGAGCGCCCGTTTCCAGCAGTTTCGCACCCCTGCTCAGCGCTAATACCCCTTGAGGGTTGTACTTCTTTCGAGGAGGGCACAGTCGCGGCCATCGTCTCCAATCTCCAGTCGAGATCCGGATCGGCGGCATTTCTAACTCCTTCAACGTTGCCGAGTACCAGGTCATAAAGGGGATCCTTCATACACTTCGCCCGAAGGCGGCCCTTGAAATAAGGTGTGTCCACGCTGATCCAAGCCTCTGGAAGCAGGAGAACCGACCGATCGAGAAGGTACACAGGAGAGTTGGATCCTGTAAGATCACCATCTTTGACCAGACTCCTCCTTACTATCACTGTGTTGCACCCTGTGTCTCTAAGCACCCGAACCCTTTGGTTACCAACCACCCCGGTGACTACTGGAAGTTTCTCATTGACATTTACGGGCTCATCTGTCAGGCCCGCGCCAACGACCGGGACCTTTTCCCCATTCTTCAGCTCAACGTATCCATTCTCAATGCACAACGACGCTGATTCTTCTGCCATGCCTTTTGGCTTGTTTGGACCCTTCTGCCAACACTTCCAACTAGTGTGGCCGCTTTTGCCACAATTGAAACATTTCAGAGGTTGGTTGTTGCCCTCCGCTCTGCCCACGCTACAGTTTTCGGCTCGATGTCCGGTACGAGAGCAAAGGAAGCATTTCTGCACTTCCTGATCCCTCGCCTTGACAGCTGACTGGCCCCTGTCTTTCCTTTCAGCTCTTTGTTCCGCATCTATTGTAGCTGACGGCTCTATCTTCGCAGCTGGACGTCTTGCGAAATTCGCCCATCCATGCGCGTCTACGTAATGCTCCGCTCTTTCTATCATTTCGTGAAGAGTAGCATCCCTTTTCTCTTTTAGGAAGAGTTCTAGTGGTGCCGCGCAGCTTGAAAGAAACTGGTCCTTCACCATCAGCTCGAACAGATCATTGTATTCCTTCTTGGTGTTGGACAGCTCGACCCACCACCCAAGGAAATTCGTGAGCCGAGTAACAAACTGGGAGCACGTTTCCCCGTTCATAGGGGATGCACCCTTAAACTTTTCTCTAAACCCTTCCTCGGTCATTCTAAAACGTAGCATCAATGCTTGCTTTAACTTTTCATAATCCGTGCAATCTGGCGCGGACATCCTACTGAAAACACTCAGTGCCTCACCGCTCAAACACAGGCTCAATGCAGTGGACCACTGGTCTCGTGGCCAACCTTGACCTCGAGCCACGCGCTCAAAACGCATCAAATACGCGTCGAGGTCATCACGTTGCTCATTGAACACAGGCATAACTTTGTGCGGGTTCACTTTGTTTCTCGGCATAGCCCCCCTCTCTTCCGACCCGGACCTAGAGTCCGTTTCCGAGGAACTGCCGAGTTGCTGCCTCAGCAACAACACCTCCTTTTCTTTTTCAAGCAGAGCCATTCTCAAGGTGGACTCTTCTCTTTCCCTCTCGAGCTTTGATTTGGACTCCTCCTCTCTCATAGTCTTTTCGCGTTCAGCTTCTTCCCTCCGCCAAGTGCGTTCTGCATTGCGCTCTTCTCGACGTCTAGCTCTCTCTTGCTCTATCCAAGAAAACAATTCTTTACCTTCGAAGCCGAAGCTCCGTCCCTGATCAACGAGTTTATCAAACTCTGCCTCTGCCATCGTGCTCAACGAAACAGTGGGCTTCTTGCCACTAGCACGACCCCTCAAAAGAGTTCCTTCGGATCCTCAGCACCGACACGCGGCTGACCAAGTCCTGTCGCGGACGCCAATTATTGTCACAAAAATCTTACACTTCGCTCGCCGATCCCGGCTGCCAGGCGCAAGCCGACGGAGCACAGGGGGTCCGCTTTACGCTTCGCCCCGGCCTACAAGCGAGAGGTCTTTATACAACATTTATTTATTCAGGGTTGGTCAGCCCGAGCAAGACGCCCGTGTATCGGTGCGTCGGCAATCACGAAGCAACTCGTTGAAGGGGGATTAACAAGCATTTAATCATACACAAAACTGATCACGGACAATAAGGGAACAAAGAACTCAAACTAGGTACCAACAGAATTGGCGAGAAGCACACAAAATTGGAAACACGACCAGAACACACAATAATCAGGCAGGGTTACAACAACAGTAAACAAATGAGTTTAGAGGCAAACGAGTCATTTATAGTTAACAGAAAAGAAGAAGAGGACAAGCCGGCGGACAGACCATATCGTAGCGCAGCGAAGAACGGGGACGGCTCGTGTGGCAGTCGTTGCGGCGATGGCTCGAAGGCGGCGGGCCCGGTGCGATGAAACGCGCGCCTCGCCGTCAGGAATTCGGCCCCGCACGCCGCAAGGACTCACACAACCTTCTTCACTGCCTGTCTCCAACCGACTGTGCTCCTTCCCACCGAACTGCTAACGAGCTGGCGAAGGGAAGACGCTGGTGAAAGGCAGTGCTGTGCCCATCGGTTATTTACGGGCGTTTTTTCTCGGCGCCACCGAAGACAGCATGCGCACTGTCGATTTATGGCCCCGGCCGTCTCCGCGATCCCGACCAGCGGAAGCGACCAAACAGTGGACACAGGGCGCACAACTCTCTTCACCGTGCGCTCTGCCTGCTCCACTCTGGTAATAGTACACCGCGGCCAAGCCCCGACTCCGTCGAAGGGGACAGCGAAGCCGCCTCCGAAGAACAGCCGCTTGCGCGGCTCACAAAGCCGACCGTCTCCAGATGCCCCTCGACCCCGGGCAGTCCTCTCCGCCCTCTCTCGCGGCCTCCTCCCGTAGCCTCTGAACGGGATGCCCGAAAAACACACTCTAAAGAAATATATATATAACATGGTTGGCGCCGGTCTGTGACATGGTGTCATCCGTAAAATTTGTTCCAAGTGGATACGTCTTACGACTCACCGCCTACAATTCGCAAATTGCAATACGTGCCATAATATAATTAATTAGAACTTAACTAACCTTTTTAGTTAATTATACACACTTCCAGCGTCTTCGCGCCGAAATTTTGCCAATCAACACATTCTATGCTGACCGCATTACCTCCTTTCACCAAGAGTCAGTGACAACAGCTTTGTCGAGGTAGATTGAATGATTGAAGCTGTTTGGATTAAAATTAAAATGTCAAATGGTATATTACCGATTTCGCCTTACATCTTCTCATTCCGTGGCTGCATTGTTCCAAAATTTAACCCGTTAGTATTTCAAAAATATCCTACAAAACTGCAGCCAAAGAGACTGATTCAAGACACTTCGTAGAAAAAGCGATAAATGTGATTCTTCACGGGGAAGTGAAATATAACTCCGCCGCATACGTCTTGTACCCCATGGCAAATGCGCTGTAAATGAATGAACCCGACTGTTTTCATGCCCGGCGTCTTCATCGAGTGGCAATGCAGCAATAAAAAAAATGCTGATGTCAGGCGGTTGGGTAGCTCGTCGGTGTCGCTGTTTCGAATTGCTATGAAAGGAAACTTGTAGCGCAAACAGACAGAGAGACAAAAATGACTCTGTTGGAAGTCAGCAAGCGGCTTGCCTGTGTACGTACCTTCTACTTTTTATTTATTTATTTATTTATTCCTCAAATGCCCCTGGAGAGGGGTTTTACGTGAGGGGTGGCTGCTTCAAAGGAAAATGCGTTCGATGGCAGTCCTGAATGCAGTCACACTGGAGTGGTCCGCTGCTTCTTCAGGCAGATCATTCCAGTCTCTCGCTGTACGTGGAAAAAACGAATGAAGATGGGATGATGTGCGCGCATGCGGGGGGTACACTGACTTTGAATGATTAGTCCGGGATGAATGGCGGTGAGCTGGCGATATGACGCTGTTACCAATCGGGGCATGATAAAACTTGTGGTATAGAATGAGCCTGGACATTTGACGTCTCGCTTGTAGTCTAGGAAGATTCGCATTCGATTTTAGTGCTGTGACACTTGTATATGAAGAATAGTCATGGAAGATGAATCGGGCTGCGCGGTTTTGGACAGATTCAAGCATGTTAGAAAGATTAGCATGATGAGGGTCCCAAATTGAGCATGCGTATTCAAGTTTGGGCCTTACCACAGATTTGTAGGCAAGAGTTTTTACTGGAGGAGGGGCGAATTTCAGATGTCGCCGGAGGAAGCCTAAGGTGCAGTTAGCCTCGTTAGTTATTTTAGCAATGTGAGAGGACCATGAAAGATCTTGAGTTAAGATAAGCCCCAAGTATTTATAATAGGTCACAGATGATATTATTGAATTACCTAAGAGATATGAGGGTGCTACATAAGAGTGCCGACGAACGAAAGAGATTAATGACGTTTTATTTACATTTAATGACATTAACCATGTCTTACACCATTTTTCAACCGTTTGTAAGTCACGCTGCAGGGCAGGGATATCTGAGCTATTGTTAATGGGTCGGTAAATAACACAGTCGTCCGCAAATAGGCGTATGTTAGAAGATATGTCATTAGGAAGGTCATTAATGTAGATTAAGAAGAGGAGGGGGCCAAGAACAGAACCTTGAGGAACCCCAGAAAGTACAGGAGACAGAGAGGATGAAAAGTTATTTGCAAAAACGAACTGTTGTCGGCCGGTCAGAAAGCTGCGCAACCAATTATAAATTAAGGGATTGAGATTCAGGACTCAAAGTTTCAAGAAAAGACGGTTGTGGGGTACCTTATCAAAAGCTTTCTCGAAGTCTAAGAACAATGAGTCTACGGGTACATTAAGGTCTAATTGGAAACTGATGTCATTTATAGAGAGCGCAAGTTGAGTATCGCAAGATAAATTCTTAAGAAATCCGTGCTGACTATGATGAAAAATGTTGTTAGAAATTAGAAATCTCATGATGTGGGAAAAGATTACATGCTCCATCAGTTTGGAACAAACGCTGGTAATGGGAATAGGCCGGTAGTCAAAACATGACGTTGAAGAAGCTTTTTTGGGGACTGGAATGATCTTACCAGTCCTGCGGCACAACTCCAGACGAGAGTGACTGTTGAAAAATGTGTGATAAGATGACACTAGTGACATCTTTTGTATTCTTAAGCACTTTCGCGTTAATTCCGTCAATGCCAGCCGATGAAGTTAGCTTCAAAGATTCTATTAGTATGACTTATTAGACTTATTATTATTAGACTTAGACTTACGATTATGATTAGACTTACGCTGCGCAGTGAGTTCTATCGTGAACCACCAATAAAAAAAAAGGAAGCGTTGCTTTTCCTTTTCCCCGTCGTTAAAGTGTCCCTGTACCTGTTAATAACATAGTAGTTACGAATGTTACCATCCTTACTTTGCGGTTAGCTGCAGCTTCCGATCCCAATAAAGGGGGAAAAAAGAAGCTACAGGTCCCGACCAGACTATGGACGCAAATTCGCAGCGCTTTTGGGGGCAGCCATCTTTTGCCGGGGACTGCAGTACAGTGTCCCTTATATTCTAGTACACTGTATAGCTGCGGGCACTGCCAGAAATAACGAAGGAACGAGAGCAATAACGCCCAGCCTGTTCGTATCGCATGCTTGTTACTTGCAGCGCTCGCTCTTCAGGGCTTTGTCGTCAGCTGCCACGTTGTCAAAGCTGGCCACGCGCGCGCCGCGCAGACAGCTGCTGACTGAGGTCGAGAATGAGAGAGAGAGAGAGAGAAAAAACTTTTATTTTACGCCAGCATCCGGCGCTCAACCCTGGTCGGTCAGCTACCAGTCCTCACCCAACATGTCTCTGACGTGCTGGATAAGCACCGGCAGGAGAATGTTAGTTGCATGGGGTGGTGGAGTGAGCCAGTCCGTCCATGACCGTGGCTTGATGTTAGTGGGAATGTTGGAGAGGGCTGACTGCAGTTTGGGTTGACTGTGAGGGCAATGCCATAGACAATGCTCTAGGGACGGATATTCCATGCAGTTCGGGCATTTCGGGGGCCCAGGTAGGCCTTGAATATAGTGACGGAAAAGTGGAGTCACTATTGAGTTTGAAGTCTTCGGAGAATAGAGCTGTCTTCTCGCGAGAGGTTAGCAGGGGGAGTAATAAAGGCGACGGCATTGGCGCGAAGTTGCTTTAAAAGTGATGTGCGATCCTTGTGCAAAGTCTTTCTGTGTTCCCTTGGGTTAAATTCAGATGGCCATAGGCACGGGGGACCCGGAAAACTAACTACGCGGGTGAGCTCATGAGCTTGGGAGTTCCCTCCCCCTCATGCTTTGGTGCCCAGGTATCCACTGCAAGGTAACACAGAGCAAAGGGTGTGCATCCAAGTGACATTGAAGTAGGCTGTGTATATACTCAGGTAGCAAGTTGTCGCGAAACATGCGGCATGCATCTTGGCTATGTTGTGGTATGGGTAGGACCATGAATCTGGGTAGTGAGTCCTATGGTGGTGAATACAATGGTGGAAAAGGGGGTAGGGCACCTGTCTGGTATCCTTGATGTTCGAGCAGTTTGCGCCCTTGTGGGGATGTTTGAAGCTTTTAAATTTGCGCTTGTCTGCAAATTGTAATGCGTTCATCAAGCGTGTTGAAAAGCCCACGGGCGGCCACAAGGTCGTTTGCGGCAAATCGGGGTACTGCTAAAGCTAATCTCGTATATTTGCGGAGCACCGTTTCTAATTTGGAGTGCTGGGTTTTGGTGAGAGATTGATATGGAAGTTGGTAGAGCACACGGGAGTAGACAAGCGCTTCAATAATCCTGCGAAGTTCTTGCTCCTTTAGTCCTCTGTGTTTACGTGTTACTCTAGATAGCATGTGGTATATCTGGTTTAGTTGTCGGATTGTTTTTTCCAACCATACTTCAGCTCTACCGTCATCCTGAAGGATGAAGCCCAGTATTTTGATGCTAGATCGGCGCGGTATTTGAGTGTGTTGGAGACTGATCCTTTGGCGTTGCTCTTCCGCGCGGAGGCCTATTTGATTAGTTACTACTACGTACTCAGATTTTGTTGGAGAACACTTAAGCCCAATACCTTTAACGTATTCGTGAATGGTATCTACGCCTGACTGGATGGTGTGCTCCTGTTCTCCTAGGGACCCCTTGGAACACCATATAGTAATATCGTTTGCATAAATATTGTGTTTGAGTAGTGCGATGGAAGAGAGCCGGGCAGGCAGATCGAGCAAAGCAATATTAAAGAGAGTGGGTGATAGGATTGAGCCTTGAGGGACTCCTATACTAAGAGGGTATGGCGCTGAAAGCTCTCCATTGATTTGAGTTTGTATAGAGCGACCGGTAAGAAAATCTTCAATATAATTGTAGAGGCGGGCGCCGGTTCGTAAGGTCAAGAGGTTCTTGAGGATAGCGGAGTGTTTCACGTGGTCGAATGCCTTGTGTATATCTACACCTGCGATTACTCTGGTTTGTACGAGACTGTGATTTTGATACACATCTTCTGAGATACGAAGCATGGTATCCTGAGTGCTAACATGTGATCTAAAGCCTGTCATTGTGTAAGGAAAAGCGCTGCTGTTTTCTAAGTGCCAGTTGAGACGGTTTGCCGGGTTTCGAGATTGGTATTATTATTGCCGTTTTCCATTCCTCTGGAAGGATTCCGGATTCGCAAATATTGTTGATGTGTTCTAAAAGTTGCTCTAACTGAGAAGAGGGTAAGTTACGAAGTGTACTATATGTAATTCCATCTTTGCCAGGCGTTGTGTTTCGTTTCAGTGAAGAGAGAGCCGTATGTAGCTCAGCTAATGTAAACAGGCTGTTTATGCCTGTTGTACTCCCTTCGAGTGATTCAGTTGGGTAATCCGGAAGTTGTCCTGCATTTTGGTCCAAGGGATAGAACGTCTGACGAATTTCATCAGATGTTCTGAGAGTAGAATAGGAATAAACCGGCAGCAACATTTCTTTTTTTTTTTGCGGCCACGCGGTCGCATTCCGATGGGAGCGAAAATGCAAGAACGCTCGTGTGTACGTTATGCTTAGGTGCGCGTTAAAGAAACACAGGCGGTTAAAATTAATCAGGGGGCCCCCCAGTACGGCGTTTCTAATAACTCACTGTGCAGTTTTTAATGCATTTAGTGAAACGTCGCAATTTATTTATTTTTTATTATTGTCTATTTGTGAGTTTAGTACGTTCTCAGGAACGCAGTCACTCGGTGCAGTCTTTGGGTGGCTCACGTACCGTGCTTAGCTAAGTACGGGAAGGGTGTTTGGCAGGCCGGACTGGCCGCGTTGCCACGCGTCAATGCCGGAAAAAAAAAAGTTGGGGTGACGCTTTCGCGGGTAATAACCTTAGTTGAACGTTTATTGACATGTTAAGGCAAAGCGAGAGCCAGACAAGTAATAGCGAGAGACCCATCAAGCAAGCAGAATTCCACTCATATAAGGTGACACGAGCGATTTTCTCTCGCCGTCTCTTCTCCTTCTCCCCCGCGGCCACGTCGTCTCGTGAGCTGCATTCTCTTCTTTCCCGATGGAGCCGTCGTCACCTGACCTGTTCGGCGAATCACGAGTTTGATACAGGCGCCACCCTCTCCCTGAGAGCGGCCTGGTGCAAAACGATGCACCACGCAAGCTTTCGCACGGCGCGCTGTTCTTTGTTTACCCATCTCTCCTCCTGTGTCGACGGTTTCTCCCACGGCGGTGACGGCTCCCAGCGTCGCCCTGGCCGTGGAATTTGGGAGAGTGTAAGATGTCGGCACCTCTTCCGACACACAATGGTCCTTGTCGTATACGGCGACGCCAGGATGTCCTCCTTCCAATATAGACAAACAAGGGAACTCCGTCACGAGGGCCCCTGTTCCACACGCATCACATGGTCTGCGCAACTGGGGCGTAGCGCGCACATCACTCCAGTGTCTGTCGCTTTCACCAGTGGGTTGATTGTGGCCAAATATTTCGAAGGATTATTACGAGAGAAATAAGTAATGTGTAGTCGGAAATAAGGCGCTTGACAATCAATCAACCAATCAATCAATCAATCAACCAATCAATTAATTAACCAATTAATTAATCAATCAATCAATCAATAAAATTAATTAGCATTCATTGCAGCATCTGCACATAACGAACGCGAGGACAAGAACAAAAAGCGCCTAAGTAGCAACTATCGGCTGCCGTTATTCCTTCAGGATATCATTGAAATATGCTCGGAAATGTGGAGAAGAGGAGTTTGGTGGACGAACCAATGCACACACAACGGCGAACCTGCGGCGGTTCCTTACAAGCTCGATCGCTCCCGCACGTTGCGATATTCTTAAACGCGCGCATGGCGAGCACGGGTTTTTCACGTGGAAATTGTCCTACAGAGGTGGCTGGACATGACAGGCGCTCTATAGGTCTCGTTGACGCCGAATTAACGCGCCGAACGGAGGCCGCGTCATTCGGTGATTGCGCGCGTCTCCGGTGGCTGCCGTGATTGATGAAGCGGAGCAACCACCGGCCGCCGCGGTGGCAGCTGCGGCGCAGTTCAGTATCGGCGCCTATAATGAAACGACCGGAATGGGACACCGCGGCCCTGGTGAAAGAAGAGCGCCACGCGACCGCGCGTTCCATTATCGGCTCGCACAGGCTTTTGCGATGGCCGACGGGGAGAGAAGAAACGCGGGCCCCGCCGACAGCTACTTCGCAGCGCGACAATCCCGAACCTGCGCGCGAGCAGCGGTCCGAGACAGACCCACCACGACGCTCGCCGGCGGCGGAATCGTTAGCGAGCGCGCGAGCGACAGAGGGATGACGGGGGGAGGACGGCACTGATTTGACAAATTTGAATGGCAAATTAGAGCGGTGTCGCCTGTGAGCTCTGCCGCCGCCGTCGTTAAGGTCTCCCTCGCATGCACACACTCGACGTCTGCGGCCACGCGGTCGTATATGCACTCCTTGGTCCGCTCAGTTGGAGCCACATTTCATCGCGGCGCATGACGGCCGCAGCGATTATTGCTGCGTTTCGCGCTTCTCTATATACGGTCGTTTTGCGTGATTGAGTTTGTGAGAGCGTTAGCTCAAAGTGAATCTGGCTTTAATGAGACAGCGCGAGACAGACACGCGATTTTTCCGCATGCAGGGTGGCGTCGGCGCTATAACGCTATAACGCTGCGGCTAACTGACAACTGATGTTTCTTGGTGTGTACAAGTTCTTCACCGCATCCAGTAGCAGCTGCGCAGCATGATGTGCAGCGGTGGCAACGCCGAGCTGTTTCGAGATAATAAATTGGTCGATAGCGCTTTTCCTTACTTATGGGGCTGTCGTCGGCTTTTTGCCGCGGAAGCGGTCTTTGGATAGGTCTCCCCCAGTCTTCCGTTCCAACAAAATTACACTTCATCGCCCGGCATGGCTGCGCCGAGCCTACTCGCTTGAAGCCGTAAACGGGTAGCTCCGAAGGGGGGCAGATGGGGCCAGTTGGTATTCCGTTATGCAGCGTGGGTGTCTATGCAACACATGGTGCTGACAACACGACGACGAGAGACAGGGACGAGCGCTAACTTCCAACTAAGGTTCATTGTGAAAATGGAGTGTTTTGCACAGGTTACCAGAAAGTACACTGTAAAATAATTTACACCCTTAGAAGTGAATAAGGGTGTAAATCTGTCTATATATAACTCACACTCTTGCACCGAGAGAGGGTACAAGGGTACAAGTCAGGCACCATTTACACCGTTCTTTACACTCCTAAAAACGTTTCCACCCTTTGGGGCGTATCTAGCTTGTCCAACAACAATCGTCATCTGTCTTGCACGCATTTCCTTTCTTTACCGCTGGGAGCCCGGTACTTCCAGGTCAGGAACGGCACGCGCGTTATCAGCATGACGTAGCATTCCCGACAGGAAAGTAGCGGGCGCGGCGTTTTCAAGAAAAGAAACGCAAGCAACGCAGATGACGATTATCGTTGTGGGACAAGTATACACGTCAAAGGACGCAACTGTTTAAACAGTGCACTTTTAATGGCGTAAATTATGTTACACTGAGTACAGCAAGAAGGCCAGAGAAGAAAAATAGCACTTAAGGCAACAAAATCTAAATAAAATCGTGTGATAGAGCTATATATATATATATATATATATATATATATATATATATATATATATATATATATATATATATATATATATATATATATATATATATATATATATATATATATCGCTATCGTGAAACGCGCATACTAGAACCTTCTGAGAAACTCGGTTCCTTTTCCCATAGGGACACGGACGGCTTACTTACGCAGACACACTCGGGCCCGTTTCATTTGTACCGCCTCAATCATAATGCGAGTGTGGTCGTCCTTGTGGTTAAGGCTATAAATTACAATGACATAAAGAGAGAGCAAGACAGAGAGCACAGATACAATACCAGCCGGTCGCTATATCACCACAAGCGCAGGATCACGTGCACAAACACCAATTCAGGCTAGAGCCGTTTAGGCATGCAGGCCTGTTGTCATAAAAATAATCTGTAGCAGTGCCTTCGTCGCCCTCAGCTGCGAGTGCGTATGATTAAAAATGAAAAACAATTCTGGGGTCTTACGCACCAAAACAACGATCTGACTATGAGGCACGCCGTAGTGGGGGACTCGGCTTTAATTTTGATGACCTGTGGTTCATTACCGTTCACCCAACGCATGGTATATATACGCGCGTTTTTGCAGTTCGCAAATACTAGTCAGAAGCTGGGTAACTCATTGGGGATACAATGGCAACAGTAACATAAACATCATAAACAACGTTCTACAATAATATGCGTTCTGAATACAAAGAAAGTGCTGCATCAGCTGCAGCAGAGAAGAATCATGCTAAGAGACAGCGGCGCACAGACAAGTAGTAGCCAGTAATGTCATGATACTACTAAGCTCATCTAGTATGACCTTTTATTAAAGAATTAAGACACCTAGGAAATTATCGTATACGGGGATATACTGGTGAAAGTTCTGGCTCAGTTGGGAAATGACGTTTCGCACACATGCTATGAATAGGAGGTACATTAAATTTGTAGTGGGTAATGTTTTTTTTTTTTTGTCATAACGGGATGAACAAGGATGTGACTTGTTTACGTGAAAAGGGTTAGTAAATATTATTTACCGACTAACAGTTATAGCAGTTTTTTAACAACTTCAAACGCAAGAGATTGAAGAGTAATATTTGCATGCTGTAAAACAATGGTCTACTCAGCTGACGCATGGAATGCGTTGTTATTTTTATGCCTGTTTTGTAATATACGAATGCAAGCAATACGATTGATCCAATGAAATAAATAGGATCGATTTTATCAGTGGGCTTGGATACCACTAACTGCATGCTGAAACTTTTGCGCACTTTTCTTTTAATGTAAATGTTAAGAAAAGAAAATCAAATTATTACACCTAAATTTAAATATACTTCGTTTTCATATTTTGTTCCCTAGGTTTGAGTTAAAGTTTCCTTTCTTGTTGTTGTTGCGTTTGTTCAGTTCACTAAATTCAGCTCCTCCTATTCTTTGAATTCTATAGCGCATACCTTGTATTGCAATATTCTCAGGGTCCAGTGGCCGTCAAAGGCAGGTTGAGTATTTCGACATGCAGAATATATGATCGGATATGTAACAATAGCATTGTAACATTTAAATGCTGAACTCGGGCCGTCTTGAAAGATAATGGGTGTTGGGGGAGCTGGTAGCGCTTTGCGCTGGTTTAGGCGCACAAGAATAGAATAAGAATGCGTCTCTGCAACAGACGGTATCGGAAGTCTTCATGCGGGCTATCGAGACATGCTGGCTCGTATAATGGCTTTGAAAGAGACCCAGATTATTGAAATCAAGATTTGATTTTATAATCATAGAGGCTAGTTGCGCAGGAACGGATGATGCGATAATAGGCTTCAAATAGATTTAGTGGGGCCGCTTCATATGAGATGTCCAAGACGTCATTTTCACGACGGAAATTCGGTATGAATAGTATTTTATAAGCGCAGTATTTCATATCCACTGCATTATAAATGAAGTGCATTAAAAAGAAGCCGACACGCTTTGAAGCAGATGTCCTATTGCCAAGTTCGCAGCACAACACTATTGCGCATGCGCCAGTAAATGTGATTCCCCCGAATTGCGAAATTCTTACCCTGGGTTACGTGACAAAGCGAACTTCCGTTAATATCATACCCGATATCTACGAATCGGTTATGTGTAAGGAAAACTGTAGTTGTATTCAGAACCACATCGTCGGCGAGTGCAAGATTCAACGTAAACAAACCTCGCGCATAAGTTTCGACGTTCGCTCGTGACGCTTCAACACAAGCCGCGGGTTTTGCAGCACTTGCCACGAGCTCCTTTCGCGAGCTACAGTGCAATGACCCCTCGCAAACACGCGCCCGCGGTCCGACTCGGCAGCCCGGGGCCAAACGCCAGCTGCCTTCTTGGAAGCGAACGCAGTGAGCCGGCTGCCAAAGCTTTAGTCCAGACCCTCCCTATTCAATTCATGCGGAGCAGTTATTGAGCGCACTAAGCATTAGATTAGCTGACTAGCTTTGCGTATTGCTGAGTGTGGCCAACGTGTCCAGGTTTTAATAAAGAGAGTCTCTGCTTTTCTCTGTCACTACAGGCAACCGCGTAAATAATTCGAATTAAATTTGTGACTTTAAAAAAAAGTCAAATTCAACTGACTATTTCAGGTAGGTTCGTGCTTCATAGAGCCTTTCATTTTCAAAACTAAGGTTGCTTAAGCAAAGCGAATAAGCGTGATGATTTATAATCTATTGGAAAATGTTACTTCTGTTACATAAGCTATGCGAAAATACAAGCGATTTTTGCATGTGCGTAGCAAAAAGGACAACAGACTTCAGCGATTCATATTGGTTTTCCACTTATTTACTGAGCAAGCAGCATTCTCCCAGAACCGCTATCTTATTTTCGCTTGCTTGTTTTTCCTCGAATAATTGCATTCGGTCACTACGTCTAACTGAACGTGAGAACTGGGCATGAACCCAGTGGTTATAGGGTGGTTTGTTAAGGGGCGACGGATGCAGTCGTATAAAAATTTGGTAATTTAAGTCAAGATTTTGAAAATAAATATACATTTATTATGAAATTTAAAAGGTAATTACAATTTTGTGTTAGTACAGAAAGATTAGTGTGAACTTGATAGAAAGTTCTGACATTTTCTTCTTTGTGACATACGTAACGGCCTTACTGTACGACATAGTAATGCATGTTGTGGAATTATAACTACACACATGAACATACTGTAGCACTCTGATTCCCCCTGTTTAAGCAGGCTGGATTGATTTTGTTAAAATGCAGAATTTTATGAAACTGCTTATTCGCAGCTGTTTCGAAAAAGGCTTACACTAATCCTTTTTTTTTTCTTTTTAGGCGTTTCAGCATTTTATTATTTGACTATATTTGATCCAAATAATCTTGGTGCATCATGTTTATTTTCGTTTCTTTTGTGTGCTATCAAAGTCAGTTGAGTTAGCGTTGTCTCTGAGTGACAAGTTTGGAGAGCTCGTGTAAAGTTGAGTAGAACTTGTTGCTGGGTGAGTTGGTTGGGATCTAGTGAATACATTGTTGCGCCAAAAAAAGGAAAAATAAAGAATTGGGAGGGAGAGTGCGAAACGACAATTTTTGACAATTTTTCTTCAGCGCTCAATCTGTCGTTTCGTACTCTCCCTCCCAAGTCTTTATTTTTCCTTTTTTGGAGCAACAATGTATTAATTAGCTCGTGTAAAACAGCCAAATTTTATTCATCCATCGTTCGGTAGGACAACGTCCAAGTACCTACCTTCCCGTCGTCGCTGAAGCGTGGCACTTGAGATGACCTTCAAATTTTAAATCGTGTTATACCATTTTTAAAATTCAATTGTTGCGTAAATCAATGTTTAGGCCGCCAATCAGGATCGGGGCAGTTGCTGTGATAAAGGCGTCTTGCTTTTCAGGCTCGATGAGCGGTCTTGAAGGACCCCCCCCCCCCCCCCTCCTTGAGAATTAATCAACTCTGAGGCCCGAAACTTCTACTACACTTCTACCAAACTTCTACTTCTTCTAAACTTCTTCTAAACTTCTTCTAAACTTCTACTAACTGATGTCACGAGCGGAATGCCGCCGTATCATGTCATTATACTTGTACATTTGCAGTGCCGCTATACAGGGTGTCCCACATAACTTAAGCCAAGAATTTAAAAATGGAAGGTGCGTCGGAAGCGAATTGAACTGAACACATACTGTTCGCAGTAGCCAATAGTAATTCAGACAATTTTCCTTTTTCCCCGTAACTCACTAATTATTTAAGCTTAATTACCCAACTTTTTTAATTATTGGCTGAGGACCCCACGTATGATACGCTGATTTGTAGAGCACCTTCAGAAACCACCGATCAAGTTGTTCCCTGTACGATACGTCTCTGCGTAACATACTTGGGGTCCTCAGCGAATAATTAAAAAGTTGGGTAATTAAACTTAATTAATTCGTGAGTTATGGGGGAAACAAAAAAATGCCCGAGTTACTATATAGGCTATTGCGAATAGTATGCGTTCGGTTCAATTCGCTTCCGACGTGCCTTTCATTTTTAAATTCTTGGCTCAAGCTATGTGGGACACCCTGTATATAGGGTACTTGGCGGTTGGGAATCCTGCGGGTGAGCTTGTGTGTCAGCTACGTCGCTTGTCGCCATAAAACCGTGTGGATGATTTCGACGTAGTTTTCAACAAACAATCTCATTTTTGACGCATCCTCGATTGCGGGTATGTGCCACGTTCGAGGCTTATCACCATCATTGTCATGTAGCCTCCGTTGCGTCATCGACGATGTTTTAATGAGTACATGACAAGGAATTATTGCATGTACACACACCGCCATCTTATCGAGAACGATTCGTATGCGATGTATACATGTTACCATCCTCGTGCACAATAGTTTGACTCGCCCTGGCCTCCGAAATACATGCGCAGACGCCACTGTTCTCAGAGTCTGTGCATGTGGAGCAGAAGGCCTTGTTTGAACTAAATTCCCAGCACTGTTGTTGCGCTATAGCTTAGTGGTTAGCGCGTTCGGTTCCCAAAAATGCGCGAAGTTTTCTTTTCTCTTCACACTCCTGCGATGGCGAAGCTTGGGATGACGAGGTGGCCTAACGACGACAAAAAATCGTCGTTGTGTCGTCGATGACGACGATGGTCATCGTCAGCGTAACGGTATAGACGGACGGACGAGGAAACCCCAATTTCGAGCGCTTAACTGCTGTCGCAGTAATACTGCTATGTCATGCAGCACGTCTGCCATTGTGGCAGTGGGTCATCACGTGCTTGAGACAACATTGCTGCAGTGTTCCTGTATACACGGGGATCATTTTTAAGTTTTATGAAATAAAATAAAAGATAGCCTGTTGCAAATAGAATAATTCTCGTCCTTGAGCTGGAGTGTTCGAAGAGGTGGACATTACTAGCATGAGAAACAGAAACACTTCGTGAACTAATTAAAAATACTAATTGTCTTCTAAATAATTAACTTAAGGTACATATTGCAATTTACAAATTGTAGCCGGTGAGTTCGCGAGGCCTATCCACTTGAAGTGAATTTCCAGGATCACACCAGTTTCGAGATATTATTTCACAAAGTGTGGAACGAAATACATGGGCGCTCCAGTTACTTTTGTGCTTCAATGCACAAAAGTGCGTTTTGTTAAACAAGTGGAACTACAGTGCATTCCTACAGCGAGTTTGGCGAGAACTGGCGTCATTCTGGAAATTCATTCTATGTGGAAACTCACTGGAAACTCACTGGTTGCAATTCGTAAATTGCAATACGTGCCATAAAGTAATTATTTCGAAATATAGTTAGTGGAATTTTCGTTAATCAGTTGAATATGTGTTTCGATTTCTCGTGCAAGTAATGTTCGCCTCCCGGAATAATCCAGCTCAAAAAGGACTGGGATTACGGCATGTGCAACAGGCTTGTTTAACAAATTCCACGAAAGTTTAAAAAAAAACAATTACCGCCCGTATATAGTGTGCTCCTGCAACGAGGGCATTCTAGAATGCAGGAACGCTGTGGCCGGCCACCCTGTGTCGCGCTCCACCTTCAACGGAAACGCCCGTCGTCGCACCGCGCTGCTTGTCTTCGCTGCTGCTGCGCACCTCGCGATACGCTGATACTCTTTCTCCTCGCGCCCGAGCGCATCTCCGCTCCACGTGGTCGAGTCGCGCTGCGCCTTCTGTTTTCCTATTCGCCGTTGTAGAGTTGCTGACACATACACCCACGCGCTTCCGCTGAGCGACCGCTGCCTACGTGACCGGAACCGCGTCTGTCTCCTTAGAAAGTGCTCGTGGTGGTGCGATTCGCAGCTCGCCGAGACGCTGGACATTAGCAGAACCCGTGCCTGCTTAGAATAAAACCGGGAATAGGATCCGCAAGCATTTTCACTATAACGTTCTACGGGCGATTGATTTTATTATTATCATCATCGTCATGGTCATTATCATTATTGTTGTTGTTGTTGTTGTTGTTCGTAGTAGCAGTAGTAGTGCGCCAGCACCAAGACCCTCGAGGTTGTTCCTGGGTACATTAATACACAATTTAATTGATTGATTGATTGATTGATTGATTGATTGATTGATTGATTGATTGATTGATTGATTGATTGATTGATTGATTGATTGATTGATTGATTGATTGATTGATTTCTCGTTCAGCCACAAGGTATGGTGCGGCCAGACGCTGTGCATATGTGCTGGACATCTTTACCAAATTACCAGATGAAATATTTAACGCGACTTTGAAAAGCACCCTGAAAGATTTATTAAAGAACCGATGGTGAAATTAACTTCCAGAACATTCTTGCATCGTAATATTTACTTCTTCAATTTCCCTTGTTTTAAGTAGAATAACCACATGCTTTCTTGTTCTTTTCCATTTTTTGCCATTCATTTTTTTTCTTTGTTCTACATGTCTCATCAATTTATGTACTTTTTTCACCATGTGTATCATACTAATAGGCTCGGTCCTACAAGCCAACTGATGCTTAGACCGGTCTGTTTGTGTTGTTTTGCATTTTTGGTGGCAATAAACATTATTATTATTATTATTATTATTATTATTATTATTATTATTATTATTATTATTATTATTATTATTATTATTATTATTATTATCGTCATTTCAAACGAACGTTAGATTAAAGGGTCATGCCTTCAATCTCTTATGTATAAGTCGATGCTCAATGCACCGACAAATTTCATTTATTTGACAGACGCTCTAGTTGACAAGCGGGTGTGTCACAGGAAACACTCGATGCGTTTCTGAAGCAGTGCACTTCTGGGCCCGTATTCAGAAAAAGCTCTTGCGCTGAAACCGTTCGCAAGATCAAGTCCCAGCCAATCATCATGCTGGAGATATCATTAGAGGACGCGATCGGCCAATAGCAAGCAGTACTTACGAACGAAAAGCTTTGCGTATGGGGCCTGTGAAGTTTAAACCTGAAAAAGAAATTGACAACAAACGCTAATGTAGCGATGGAAGAAGAGCACAGCAAACCCCTAAACAATACCGATGCAGTAGTCGCGATGAATGCACTGAATTGAATAGCAGTCAACCATTATGACGTTCTTGCAGAGCACAAAGTCGTTCGTTCGGAACTTGCTGCAGCGGCTTCGTTCGGCAGCACGGGAGCGAAGCGAAAACAAATTATGCGGATTCCACGCACTGTGGGAGTTGGCGGACGTTAGTTAATCCGCTGGTTTAATGTAGATGCAATTAATCGCTAAATATGTTGACGTATTGTGATGTTTCATTCGAGGAGAAGCGGTGCCAAAAAAAAAAGCTCACCGGCAATTACGATACTCACTCACTAATGCGAATTTCGAGCGTAGCTGTTTAGGTGTTTTGAATTCGCGATATTAGGTACGGTAAAAATTTATTCTGGTCCTTCGGAACGCTCGTCAGCACGTCGCAGGCCTCTCCCACGCTGAACGACAGGGTGCTCTCGACGGCGGCGCTGAGTCTCTGCTCGGGCGGCTGGTTTAGCAGCTGCGGCAGACGAAGCACTGCCATCGGTTGCGTCGCTCATTGTTCGGAAACAACTGGCTGACCCTAACGACAGAAAGCTGAGCTAGTTGGTAAGGATTCATTATGCAAAAAAGAAGTGAGGCGTGAAGACAGGACACAAGAGTAGGGAAGTGGACAACACGAACGCCGACTATCAACTGAAGGGAGCACTGAGGCGAAAAAAGAAAGAAGACACAAAACTCATCTGCGCAAGCTCAGGAATGGTAACACCACGTGTCAGTCGGGTACACGTGCCGGTCTACGTGAGAGATAACTGTTAAGGCACTTAATCTCTTCCTTAGGTAAAGTAATCGAAGGCTGACTCACGCACGCACTTCCACCGTTATTCATATGCCATGCCTCGACCATAAGACGCGTATCTTCATTCTTATGCCTGTACAATATCGCGCATTCATCTAACTCTGGCGTGCAGTTACAATCTCGGCAATGTAGCGAAAGATTAAAAGGCGATCCACCGGTTAAAGACCTTTTATATTCCATTATAGCCTCTGATTGATACACCGTCCCGTTTGCCCTACGTAGAACTGGCCACAGCTAAGGGGAATTTTATAAACCACATCCATACGACAGTCAGTAAAACTTGTTCTTATTGTGCTTCACTGGACAAATATCTGTTCGTTTTTTGCCTTTTACCCGCTCCTTTTTATTCTGTACGGCAGCGCATATCTTACTTAGCTTATTGGGAGCAGTGAAAGCAACATTAACATCATATCTACTTGCAACTGTTTTAAGCCTGTGCGACACTAAATGAATATACGGAATGGCCACTACTCTTTTTTTGCTATTACTGCTTTCTGTAATCACGTCCGTCCCTCTCGAAACCGACTTCTTAAGGCGCTCAACCACAGTGGCCACCGTTACACTAGGATAACCTGCTTCTAATAGGCGCAGGACCTGCGCTCTAAAACTGGCGCTCATTTTGTGCATGCAGGATCTGGTGAGGGAAGACTTAAGGCCCGACATGGCAATTCCGTTTTTTTACTAATTTAGAATGCTTGGATTGAAAGTTTAGCAACGGCTTCGAAGATCTTGGGGAGTACTGCCAACAAACATGATTTTGTTCGAAGATCAAGGAAATGTCAAGAAACTGAATTACACGTCGCTGAGGAAAATCCTTGGTAAACTTTAATCCTCCCCCATAAAGTTTAAATTGCTCACTTACTGAGGTAGCAGCGGAATCAAATTCTTCCCTATTTCAGAAAATCAGGTAATGATCAACGTAACGAAATATCTTGATAACGCTATCACCTAATGCTTTCTTTAAGCAGTTGTCAACCTTACCCAGGTAAATGTTGCTAAAATAGGGGCAACCTTTGAGCCTACCGCAAAACCGCAAAACGTCACCTTCAAAAGCAAGTTCCTTGACTTTCAAAAGGTGATCCCTTCTTAGGGATACAGACGAAGGTGGTGTCATGTATTTCTCTCGACTAATGCCCGGTATGGGAATGATATATGCTATAAAAGAATTTCAAGCGCAGGTTTCTTCTGCGAGTCTTTAGGTTCGACCATTGAAAAGCATGCTTAGCCTCTGTCATGCTGAATTTTCTGTCATAGTTTCCAAGGAAAAGTCTGGCAGCCCTGTTTTGTATTTCTTTCAAGTTTGTTAATTCCGAGGTGTAAGGGTCCCAACATACACCTGCATATTCGAGCGTTGATCGTACATGTGTGAAATACAATTGTTGTTTCAGACCTCTGGGTAGGGGACTGAAATTCCGCCTAAAAAAACTGAGCACCGACGTCGCTTTATTCATTAAATAATTTATGTGCCTAGTCCATCGCAAGTCCGAGGTGAAAAAAAAATACACTTAAGTAACTAAACTAGCCTCATGGATTCGATATGTGTGCGCTTGGTAGGAGCGCTTCCTTGTAAAGGTGACGTGCATACATTTGCTCACATTTAGCGACATTTTTCAACGTGCACACCATGTTGCCACAATGTCTAAATCATTCTACAAAGCTACGTAGACGCTATGATCGTTAATGACTCTGTATAAGATACAGCCATCAGCAAACATTCGAAACGATGATGTGATGTTATCCGTAATGTCATTAATGTACAGTAGGAATAGGAGTGGCCCCAGTACTGAACCCTGGGATATCCCGGAAGTGACTGGGGCGTTTACTGAAGAAAAACCGTTCAGAACAACAGACTGCTGCCGGAAAGAGAGGTATTCAGCAATCTGTTTGAGCACATTTTCATCCAGATTGTAAGCTCTAAGTTTTGATATAAGTAACCCGTGCGCAACAACATCAAACGCCTTGAGAAAATCAAAGAAAACACAGTGAACGACAAGCAGCCTGTCATTAGCAAGGGCCAAATCATGTGTGAATTCTACCAGCTGTGTAGCACATAAAAATCCGCGACGAAATCCTTGCTGTCTGTCATTTAGAAGATTATGCTTTTCAAGATGCGACATTAGAGAAGAATCAATTACATGCGCCATTTTATTGCACGGGATACTTGTTAGCGGCACCGGTCTGTAGTTCTAAACGTCGTTGCGTGGCTCACACTTATGTACAGGCACTGCATGTGCCAACTTCCAGTCATGGGGTAAAGCAGCATGGTTTGAAGAATGTTGAAATAACTGCGAGAAAGCTACAAACTGAATACCCCTGAACAGTGCTTGAGAATTGCAGCCGGAATATCATCAGAACCGCTGGGTTGGCTCTCTTCTATATCATTTAGCAATCGATACACCCGTTATCGAAAAGGACACCGCCGGCATGCGATCTACTTGAATCGGATGCAAAACTTCAATATCTTGTGTATTTGTAGGGGAAAACACAGACGAAAAGTAATGAGCAAAACAATCTATACTTTGGATTCATCTAGGTCAATAATGCTTCCATTGTATAGTAAGGCAGGGATGGTGCCATCATCTCTGCCATTTCGGCGGACATACTTCTAGCACTAACTATAACTAAATCGCTAACTATAACATAATTTAATGTGAGATTAAAAAAAGTGCGCCATTTTTTTAGGGGGGGGGGGGTAGGCTAGATTACCATTAATCTATGTACGTCACATAAATTGGCGGGTTGGAGGCTTCACATGCCACTGGCGCGTAAGCCGCTGCAGTAGGTCGAAGATGCATTGCGTGGGCCTTGTCGAAAGGTTTAGACAAGGCGGTAATAGGGGAGAGAAGGTGAGAAGGACAAAGGGCGCTGCGCGTTCTGATAGAAGCGACAACATGGAACCAAGCCCGTTATCCTTTATTTAATGGGAAAAAGCGCAGAATGAAAAAGGGCTTATTCAACGTGCGTCCAGCTTTCGGCGAGACACGGTCGTTGTGTGGCTCACGACCAACGAACTGCAGGTTGAACGGCGCGTGCGTCAGCGGTTTGCGACCACCACCTCCGCTTTTCGTGACGTGCTGATATGCCTTGTAAACAAAACTTGCACCAAGTAGCCGCGCTATAGTTGGGCCGTATATCGAAATGGCCACCTCAAAAGAGGGTTTAGCTGGCGATTTCGCGCGCATTCAAGGATATCTGCCACAACACTCCACTGTGTACTATGGACATCTGCCACAATACTATGTAACGCTTTTCTGGTGTCATGCACATGACGACATTGCTTGTGTCGAAGCAATAGAGAATGAATTCAGTTGACTTATTGATTCCTTGAACGAAGTGAATGATCGTCACTTCCTCACATTCGACGATCGTTTGCACTTCCCAATCGAAACGCTGGTAAATGTGCTTTAGTATTGCGCTGAACTATGCGCACACCGTTTGTAACGTATAAACCAGCACCGCTACGCAAGTGCTTCCTCTACAAGTCCCTCCACACTAACGTGGTCGCTGTTCTTCGTGCTTTCCCTGTCCGACTCCTCAGCTGTTTGAGAGATCGAGCCTTCGTGACGTCTACTCGGCGAGACACCGACGCAAAACCCGGAGGAAGAAGCAAAGGAGCTCGGGTCACATGTCTGCACCTGAGCTGCAGTAAAATCCATTAGCATTACCACGATCGGTCCGTCAACCCACGTGTTTGATTGCACTGCCTCCAGGATCGGCCGGCGTTACAAACCACAGTTAAACCCTTACAGAGCCCGCATATCTTGCACTTGGTGCCAGGATCGACCCATCAAGTCAGCGCCTTCGATAACGCAGCCTCCCTGATCGGCCCAATTTTTATTGAACCCCAGCCGGGATCGGACCAATTTACTCGGCGAGAAACCAGGCAGTCAGTAAGGGCGTGCCTAATCCCGAGGGAATTTAGGGCTTAGATAATTTCGGTTGAAAAACGCCTTTGTGCTGAGGTCCCGGTGCACGTTATCGAAGAGCCTCAGGGGATAAAGACTTTTGGAGCTCATTTTACGGAGTGGCCGCAAAAGAAAAGAAAGATTAAACCCATTAGATACGTTTGCAAGTAGAGGGTAAGGAAACGGAACGTCATCAATAATTTGCGCGCCCTTGCTGATACCGCTCTGGCCAAAGCCGACATATATGCATCCGTCAAAGAGAAACAAGAAGTAGAACACATCGGTGTGGCCTGGCGCACACCATACGAAAGAAGAAGGAAATTAATACCAAGAGGAAGTATTCGGCTATAGCGAAACGTGGGAAGGAAAGGAGCGAAACGAGGCGAAGGGGAACGTGCGCCGTATAAGCGGATTGGCTCGTCCAACAGGAGCGACGGATGCTCAGGCAGCGTCCGGTCGTGACCGCTTCGGCGTCGGTATGGGCTAGCGTTTCGCGTGGTCAGGATGTCTGCTCTCTGACGCCTACGCCTTGAGAGAAATGCAGATGCTCATATGGCGACTGACGTTTGCTTGCTGTCCACGTGATGATCGACATTCGTTGAACGTGCGGCGAAGAATGGTCCCGCGCGGGGCATCGATTACGTAGCGAAGAAAGGGCCGACTGTGTTGGGTAATCGTACAATATATTGTTGCAGAAGAAATCACCCAAAATTACTAAACTACTGCTTCGTAATCAACCTGAAGACGATCATGAAGCCAAGCATTAGACGGCTGTTGTCCCAATACTCACGATCTGAATCGCCGCCGCTCAAGTCTGAGTCATCTGTTATGCTGCAGGCCGTGTGTTGTCCAAGCAGCTGGAGAAAAGAATCTGAAGGAAAGATGAAATACGTGCATGAAACGTCCACTATACACTTTTTAATTGAAGTGAAGGCCGAGTATAGAAGTTCCGGCCAACGTTGTATTGTTTCGGTCGACCTTTCACGGAACCAATGACGAAAATTAAGAGTCATACTTTTTTTTTACTAGTGACAAAATTATCTTCAATAACGTTTGGCGCACAGAAACTGCACAGACACGCCAGGCAAGTGAATTGCAAGCGGCAGTAACTACGGGTTCTATGCCTGCGCATAAAGGAATATAGTGGATCTCGCTGGGAACTTATCAAAGAAAAATAAACAATCGCTTCGATATTTGTTTGTAAAATGCCAAGTCTGATAGGAATACGCGGGCTAGTTTGGTTGCGATTTTGTCTATATTGGTCTTTACATGGCGGCGGCTAATTCGATGCTACACCCTTTGTATACACATGTCACATGATTTCGCCCCCCGCTGAGGAGGTGTCACTCCTGAGAACATCACTAAAGCACGCCTCTTCGCTTAAACCTCGTTGTTGGAACCTCAGTGCTGACACCCGTTATTGCAGTCGCACCGCTGGCACGAGTTGCTGCAAATGGGTCGCAAGCCCCAAGGGTAGCGTTGGCCTGGCGGCCTGGGGCACCACTGGAAGCATCCGAAGGTCCTGGCAAAGCATGAGTCGACTGCTAACAGAACAACTTGTTTATTCTGGCATCGCAAAGAGCGGCCGGTCAGGTCGACCGAAGTGGAGAGACGGGAGAGCACGCTAATCAACAGAAGAAATTGGAGCCTCTCCCCTGGCGTCCGGGGGCAGCTGCTCTTATACTCTCGGCGTCGCGGGCAAGAAGGAAGGTCACGGGATGAGACCACGTGACGGCGAGGCACGGACGAGCTGAGAGACATGTTGAGACGAGTGTAGTGACGCATCAGCCGGGCCGGCGCCGGTCAGACCTCCTCGCTTCACACTTGGGGAGCTCCTCTCCCCGGCTGCTGCGCTTTGACAAGCGTGGGCACACACACACACACGCACACACGAAGACACGCGGCACTGAAACATGCCGGGACGCGCTTGGCGGGGATGCGTTGCGGCCGCTCCGAACGGGCCAAAATGAACGCCGCTTTGAACGAAGCCCCGGCGTCCGTTGCATCCGCGCCGGCTATACCGCGCGTCGTAGGCGAAACGTAACATCGTTCAAGGTAAGTGGTGCGAACGACGGGACGTGCAGTCGCTACCGCTCTGATTCGAGTCGCGATCCGCCCGGCCTGGATGCCACATGGTGTCACACGGTGTCACACGGCGTCGAGGCCGGGAAAACCACGAAGCTTCGCTGTGCTTTGGCAGTAACCATTTAAACACGGCTTATGACTCATTTGGCGGAGTCTTCGTCAGCGACACTCAGGTGCAGAGGGCAGCTAGGGCAAACTAAATTTTCCTTAATGCGTCAGCCATAGGAGTGTCAAAGTAGAAAACAGTATGCTCATATATTACGAGGCAGGACGTCTGTCGAGTGAGCGCCTGAACAACACTTTGCAATGTGGTGAACGCCTGTTAAATAATGGATCTGGAATCTCAATGACGTGTGACGTAATGCTATCGCATCTCTCTCTCATTTTCCGCTAGATGGCGACTGTGGTTGCCTTTAAAAGTGGTTATCAATACTTGAAGAACGGCTTTTAACAGGTGTAGCAGTGTGTATGCCATGCGTTGTTGTAACGCCTCTCTGTTTGCTTCGCTATGCGATATGCTCCGCTTCTGACAGCTTCTCTACCGTTTCTCGCTTTTGAGAATAAATGTTCCCGGTGGCTGGGGGCACTATCATTCGACAGACGACTCTTGTATGGCAATGAACCCAAAGGGCAGCTTGAACACCACGCACAAAGGTTGAGAAGCTGGATTCATGTATTTTACTTTGGGAGTATGCTTAGAACGCGAAGCGCGCCATTCATTCTTCCGAACAACAACACGTAGCGTGACTCACTCCGCGAACAATCGCGCAGCGCTAGACGCTGACAGGGCGCGTTGTGACAGCAGGGGCATCGTGGGACGCGTACGGCTGCAGTGCCAGTGAGCGGCGTCTCTTTTTGCTTTGTCTTTTGTGTTTCCGCTAGAGAGCCGTACGGGTCGCCGAGTGGACGCTCACATTATGCAGCGAGCGCACGAGAGTCGCTACGTGCGGACGAGCGTGCGGAAGAGCGCGCACCTCGCGCTTGGTTTCAGTTTGCCGAAAGCTTCCGCCATTGCGTATGAGTGACAGAAGGCAAGCAAAGCGCAGGAAAGCGCGAAAAACGAAAGAAACGGAAAGTAAACAGACAGGCTGGGTGAACGGCGAAGCGGCGCGCAAAAGCCGGGAGCTTCCCTGTAAAACGATAGCGCTCACAGGACGCCTGCGCTTCTAAGCAATGGCAGCGCAGATATGCTAATGGACCGCTTTTGATGCACCTCTTTCTTTCTCTGTCTCACCCTCCCCCCCCCCTTTTTTTTTTGAGTGGAGGCTAACTAGACGTTGACAAAGGTTTGGCGGCGACACTGGTGCAGCTAGATGTCGAGGCGTCATCAGCAAAAACAGTTCCGGGTGAGCACTTTCCAGACCAGCGAATAGGCTTGTTTCAAAGCAGCTAAAGTATTATAAGCTTGACCAGGAGGATCAGCGGTTGCGGTAAACATGAGCCATGGTGACGTCATAGCAGCAATGATGGGGAGCTTCTGCACCTATATCACTGATCAAAACAAAACCCTCTTATTTTGTCAGTTGCCGACCTCACAACCCGTTCTCCTTTTTCGATCTCCAAAGACTGGAGCGAAGAGGAGGAGGCGGCGGAATGTCTCGTACTCGCCACTGCTATACAGTGTGCTCACGCGACAGTAGCGCCTTACTAGCGTGTCTGTGAAGCTCGCCGCTAAAGGCAAACACGAGACCGATTTCGGTCTGCCGACTTTCGTCGACAGCGTTTTTTCTTTCGTGTAGGCGCCTCTGTCCCAATGTATCGACGCCGACAATTTGCCGATGGTCGGCGGACAGCTCGGCGTCGGGATAGTGTGACAGAGGCGCCGACACGAAGGAAAAAACGCTGTTGACGAAAGTCGGCCGACGGAAATCGGTCTCGTGTTGGCCTATAGTGTGAATGAGCCTTTAGTGACCTCGCACATACTGGTGTTTCCATTCCATAAGCGCTAAATGTGATCGTCGTTAGAGGTCATGCTTTGTCATGGGCATATGCAATGAGAATAGAATGTTTTATTAAAAGTGTGTACCATTGCCAAGCAGCGAAACAGTGACTCTGCCCCCTGTATTTCAGAAGAAAGACACAGTGAAAAAAGCAACCTCTCTAGGCTTCCTGCATCTATACTTTGATCTCCTCACATATGACCGTGAAGAGTGTGCACACTTCGGACGATATTTCTATGTCTGCTCGTTAGTTTCTATTTCCTGTTATGTAGCTTTTAGTATTTGGAGAACGTACTATTTGCACGCTGTAAATTTGAGCTGAAATTCAGGAGTCGTTGTTAAAAAGAAAAGTTCTGTTTGTAAGAACTGATGCTAGCCAATCGTAATGTCTGACATATTATTAGCGAAGGCGACCGACTAATGGCTAACAGCCCGTACACGACCTGAAGTCTTGCGAATCCGGTGTCCTATCTTCCGTGGCTTGCCAAAAAGTGTGGAAACAGTTTGACCAATTCTATAGAGGGATGGCAATAAACACCCTCAAATGCTAAAGTTACTCGCGCAAGCTCTTGCACGTGTTTGCGATGTGGACCTGCAACTATTGGGCGTGTTGTCAGGTAGCGCACGTCGTGCACAGCTGAAACGGACCTTTTGAAAAGTGCACGTTGCAGTTTGTGAATCATTTATCACCTGAGACTGTTCAGTGGCCGCAACCTGCTACGGGACACCGATTTTAAGAGAGCACTGACAATACCAATAGCCGAGTTTTGAATTTTCACGTGAGCATACATTTAATTAGTTGGCACCCTACATATACGTCACACTCAGTGTGCGCCCATCTGACTTTCCCGATCATTTATATTTAATGCGATTAGCATTTTTGGAGAACTTATCCAGTTTGCGGTATGCATGCATGTTCACGTCTAATTTCTTTCACGCCTAACCTCTTTCACGCCAGCTTGGGTCACTGCTCTTCAATTAGCCTTTCTGACGCCAACTTGGGTCACTGGGTATTTGCTGCTCTTCAGTGAGCCTCTTTGTCGCCAGTTTGGATCACTGGGCATGTGCTGCTCTTCAATGAGCCTTTTTGACGCCAGCTTGGATCACTGAGTATGTGGCACTGGGTATGCGCTGCTTTTCAATGAGCCTCTTCGGCGCCAACTTGGCTCACTATATAGGTATGTAGCTCTGGGTATATACTGCTCTTCAATGAACCTCTGACACCAGCTTGGGCCACTGGGTACGCGGCACTGGATATGTGCTGCTTTTCATTTAGCCTCGTTGACGCTAACTTGGGTCACTGGATATCTGGCACTGGGTATGGGCCGATTTTATCATGGTATAAAATATATCACTAATTACGCACCCATAATAACATTGATTGCTGATCATATTAATCTCGCCAAGGATCTCAGAAGGAAGGATGCGCTGCCAAGTTTTTTTATTTCCTAACAAGTTTTGTCTGGACTTGACTCGCTGTACTTATTCCGCTCAGCGTACATTTGCGAGTGGTCGTGCTTTGTAGTTTACTCAATTTTCACTCATATCAACATTAAAAGACAATATATTTCAATGCCCCCGCCGTTATCTTGTATTACTTCATTCCTACATTCATAATTCTCTCTCCTTCTGCATGTCACAGTAGTTCGCGCAATTCCTAGCCTTGAGCGCTTGCAAAAGTTAACGAAAAGATTCAATGACAATTACACCATTTCAGTCTAATTCCGTTCCTCTTCTTTTTTTTACCTATTTAATTTTGTACCTGCGTACGCTTTGTTCAGGCATAGGTTATCATATATCACGCTTTGTTTCGAGAATAATTAGTTACGCATCCATGGTTTAACTCCCAATGTCTTCATAAATTCTATGATTGTGTAGTTTTGAGAACGTTACAACTCGGAATCCTGTGTGCAGACCTGAATTCTTAATTAATATCTGTATACTTTCTCACGGTTTTTTTTCAACCATACTGCTCTTTTGTTTCATTCCTGAATTTACATTTCATGACTGTTCTCGGCATGAAATGTCGTTTACGTTTCACGACGGACTGACTAACCGACCGACTACCATTGCAGTTCACCAAGAGGAAGCTTAAGTTACCCCAAGCACTCGCTATTCAAATGCATGTTAATAGAACAAATACTGTCATTTGACCACAGTCGAACGAATTTAGGTGAAGTTCGCTGAAGTTGAAAAACAGGTTATTTAGAGAAATCTTAATGCAGATTTCTTATTTATACGTTCATATTCAAAGAGCCGAAAATTGTAAAATGCAAAAAAAAATTAATCAGTGCATTTATAACTCTGTAGCTGCCGCTGTTAGAACTTCTGGGAGCAAGAAGTTTACTTGTTAAAGAAATTAGTTTCGCGCACAAACTATATAAAATATAATATATAGCATTAGCCTTGTTGAGACACTCCAGTAGTTGAAGTTTGGGGATGGCGATTGTTTGTGAGTTACAGATTCGTAAACTCGACGCTTCGGTTGCTGCATTTTTACTTTACCAAATGTTAAGTAAATTCGATAAACATTTAAAGCCCCATATAAGAAATTCTGCTCTCAAAAGTATCTAGAGCTCAAGCGCTCTTTCTGTTTATTTAATGCTGCATACAAATTGCCTAATAAGAACATTTCTGCGTTTCTGGCATAAGGTTTGAATAGAAAAATCGCAATTAGCCCCGAGCTGACGCACTGAGGTGGAGTATGTAACTAAAAACTTTGTATTGTACTTAGGAAAGAAACTTGGAATAAGGGCAGCCGAGTAGGCGGGATCGCTTTGTTACCTATGTGAATCGTGGAATGACATGTGAGCGGAATGAGAGAGATTAAAAAGAAACAGATAATTTATCGATTTCCATGCTTTGTTCGCATCGCCTTTCTGTACACAATCGGATATTACGAAAATGAAGGGCGTGGCAATGAGTCGGTGCATGCGTGTATGCAAATAGATGAAAACAAACGATACAAAAAGAAGAGCACAGTGGCGATAGGAGCAGATGGAATGGCATTTCAGCATCACATGAGGTGCTCTTGTAATTTTGTTTTTCTTCTAGATCGCTGGGATAACTGCTGGGAAAAAGGTGTGCTCCCGGCAGAATGGAAGCACGCAAAAGTCATTATGATCCCAAAACACAACAAGCCACTACAAATCGGCAACCTACGGCCCATCTCCCTTACTTCCTGCGCTGGAAAGCTTCTCGAACGCATGGTTCACGATCGCCTCACCACATACCTCGATGACTCAGGACTCATGCCCGACACAATGTTTGGCTTCCGACAGCTCCTCTCAGCCCAAGATATACTACTACAGCTCAAGGAAAACCTCTTGGACCACCTAGAACGCCACAGAAGTTCTCTATTTTAACAATAGATGTAAAAGGAGCCTTCGATAATGTGAAGCATGAAGCAATCCTCCCAAATCTCCAAGATACAAACTGCGGAATCCGGACCTACCAATACGTACACGACTTTCTCAAAGATCGCACGGTTACGGTGGGTATCGGCAACATCCGAAGCGACAAGTTCGAAATGCCCAACAAAGGAACTCCACAAGGGTCAGTCATTTCACCTTTGCTGTTCAATCTCGCAATGATTAAGCTCCCACAACAACTCGATGGCATCGAAGATTTAAGCCATGCAATATACGCCGAGATATAACGTTATGGGCAAAAGCGTCCACAACCGACCAACAGCAAACTACCCTCCAAGAGGCAATCGATCAGATAGAACAGTACCTCTCAAAATGCGGTCTCCAGTGCGCCCCCGAAAAATCAGAGCTACTTATACTCAAGGCAAGGACCCGGGGAGGACCACCAGCCTACGTCGCTCCAGATCCCAACGTCAGACTCAATGAAATCGATATCCCTCAAGTTGGCTCCCTCCGCGTCCTTGGCTTCACAGTACATAAATACGGTTCTGGGGCAGCTACACTTCCGAAGCTTCAGAAGACCCTAACACAAGTACCCATCTCATTCGGTGTATAACCACCCAAAAAAGAGGACTTAAAGAGCAAGAAACCGTCCAATTAATCCAAGCACTCCTTATAAGCCGGATCAAATATGGCACCCCGTATCTACTCCTCAAGAAAGCTGAATTGAAAAACTCAGCATCATCATCAGAAAAGCAATCAAGAGCGCAGGAGGACTCCCCAGTACGACCTCAACCAAGACACTCCTCAAACTTGGCCTCCATAACACCTGGGAAGAAATGAGCGAAGCTCACAGAGCCAGCCATCTGGAACACCTTAAGCTGACTCAAACAGGCAGAGCAGTACTTCGCAAGCTTTCATACAGCGAAAACTTCATAGCAGACTCAGACACGAGAGCCCGATTGCCGCCACTTCGTGACTCTATCTCAGTCGCTCCAATACCTCGCAACATGCATGCAACATACCACAAAGACAGAAGACAAGCAAGAGTTAGAGCGCTTAGCAAGAAATACTCAAAGAACCCCAATACGAGATATACAGATGTGGCAAAATACCCAGGTAGAAGAGCATACGCAATTACCGTGACCAACAACCAAGGGAAGGAGCTAATCGCTGCCATCATACTGGCCAGAAATTCAGAAACGGCGGAGGAAGTGGCCATCGTCCTCGGCATCGCCAGATGCGAAGACACAGCTTTCATCTTGAGCGACTCGCAAACGGCATGTAGGAACTTAAGGAAAAGCCGAATTTCTGCCGCAGCAGTGAAGATTCTAAAAGAAATAACAAGACGCCAAGAACTACCCGAAACCTACGTCGCATGGACCCCAGGCCACGAACACCTGGTAGGAAACGAAGCAGCACATGCTGTCGCCCGAGAGCGTACCAGCTGGGATTTCCTGCCGCACGGTCTCCGGAAAGCGACGAGAGTGGAGGACATTCCCATCAACTACGCCGTAATATTGCAACATTACCGACTGGAAAGAAGACAATATCCTCTACCTCAGCCAACATTAAGCAAGGAAGACACCACCGCCCTCCGTAGACTACAAACGAATACGTATGTACATGGAATTATCATGCACCGAATGCACCCCACCAAATTCTCATACCTATGCCGGTATTGTGACGTACCAGACACGCTCCTACACATGGTTTTGGTGTGCCCACACCGCGAGAAAAACAGTCAAGATTATTCCTCAGAACCGCTACAAGGGATCGAAGAAACGTGGGAGGCAATGTTAACGGCACAGAGCCTGGAAGATCAGCGAACTCTGGTGAATGAATGAATGAATGAATGAATGAATGAATGAATGAATGAATGAATGAATGAATGAATGAATGAATGAATGAATGAATGAATGAATGTTAAAATTGCGTATGAATAATTATGCAATTTGTGTATTTCAGCAAGACGACAAAATTTTTGCGGTAGATATTTGCAAGTGATGCGGTAATTTTCTCTTCCGTCTTTGGATCAAATATTATTGCCCTTTTCGCGTGACAGCGAATACGCGCAAGTTGCGTACTGTTGTGTATACAAATTTCCTAATTAGAACATTACTGCGTTTCTTGCATTTTATATATATATATATATATATATATATATATATATATATATATATATATATATATATATATACATATATATATATATACACACGCACACTTTGCCGCTAGTAACCTGAGCTTCAGGAGACTAATCAACAAAGAAACTGTTATTTAAGTTTTTTAGCGGGGCCTTACGGGCAGTTGTTTAAATGTCCAACTTGATGGTAGTCGCAATTTACTGCACACTCCTGTTTTAAATATTTTTGAAAGTCGCACCTAATTTGAGATATTTACCATCGAATTTCAACAGTAAACCCAGGCAACATCGAAACCGAGCGCCGTGGGACCGCAGAAAAGGTCGCAGTTTCGCCCGAAAGGCGAAGCATCGATTACGATAGCAAATTAGTGATCAGCTATACGAAGTAAGGATAGTAGTTTTATCGGTCGTATAAACTCGTAAGCATAGGCGTATATACTAACTAAATTAACAAGCATGATGTCACGCGCGCACAAGCCAACATGAACATATCTCACACGATGACCGCGCAAACTCGATGTCAAAGCGCTGTAGTGAGGAAACGCGACAGCAGCAGCAAGCGAATTGACCTTCGTGCGGTCGCTCGAATCAACCCGGAATAAGCTGCGAAAACACAGCGGGGCGCGGACTCTGTACCCGTCGCAAATGACTTTCAAATACGCGCACCCCCTTCCCTACCCTCGCGCACGCAACAGCTTTCCACGGTTGCGTGCGCGTGATTGAGCCGTGATTGCCGGCTAGTCGTCGCGAGGTTTCACTCGCACATACACCGTACGCCACGCGGCGACGATTTTATTGCCCTTGGACTTTATACGGAACTTCACGGTGACGGCGACGACCACGCCGACGTCAACGCCGGCGCCAACGGCAGAAATGCGCCTGGAGTGTCCATATAATTGACATTGCAATAAAAGGTGGTCCCGCTATCATATCAGCCCGAAACTCCCCGTGACGACAAACGCGAGGAAGTTTAAAACCGAAAGTCTAGGCCAGTCGCGGCAGCTACTGATACGGTGCGCTTATTTATCCCCGAACCAACTCCGCACACCACACAGCGTAGAACCCTATCGTCTCCTCAGGCGCGTCTTTTCCCCCTCCCCACTCGGTACTCCCGCGGACTCATGGCGTTCTACTCTTTGGTCCAACTCTTTGCTTTCTCCAACCTGCCCACCCCCTTTCTCCGTGCTTTCGCAGATTAACCTCCACCTGTTTGCCCTTCTTGTGGAGATTACCCTAACACCCAACACATTCTTTGGCACTGTCCCCCACCTGTTTCTCCCCACTCTACTTCCTTGTCCCTCCCACCCATCTACCGCATCGGCTACGTTCCTGACACAAGCCACCAGGTACAAGAGTAGTTGGTGAAATTCATCAACGCTGAGTGTCATCAACGCGGCTGAGTGTCCGGTCAGGATATGCTGTGGCATGCTATCATTCAAACTTCACCCCACACTTCTTTACGGGGCGGTGCCGTCTGAAGCGCAGCGGGACGCGCTCAGTCTCGATATTAGAGAGCTTTAGCAGAGCGCTGACGGTCCCCATCGCTCAGACCAGCGTATCATAACAATTTGCACACAGCCGCTCAGCAGAACGCTACCGGAAACACCGATGCGCATGCGCAAAACGAACATAGCGGCAGCGGAACGCCAAGCGCTGCCTACATTCCGCTAGGAACTCGATTTAGCGGAGCGTCAGGGTGTGTCTAGTTGCTTTCGTAATCGTTTTACAGCCAAGCTGAGAACACGTCACTGGCGTATCTGTGAAACGCGCATGTAAGATAAGCGAAATCAATACAGTCTATGCAGCCACCGGTGCGCGCGAAATGCGTGCGGAGCGGAGCGTAAGCAAACGCTCTGCTAAAGCTGTCTATTGCCTCGATTGAGCTTTGGAATTTGATTATGAAAATCTCGAATTTGGTGCGATATTCAAGATTTTTAAAACGTGGGTGTGCATGAAAATGTCACTGGCTCCAAATTTGTCGTTTAGATAACGGCCCCCAAGGCACTAATACAGAAGTTATTTGTTGAATTTGTGTTATTAGTCTTCTGAAGCTCATGCTATTACTGGCAAAGTATGTCCGCCTCGCAAGAACTCGCCTGCAAAAACGCCACGTTCGTTGCGCTTATTGCCTTTTTTTTAAATAAGAACTCCTGTACGGTCTTTAATAGAAACACCCTGTATACTACAGCGTATTTTACGCTGCCAGCTGATTGCATGCTCATACAATGACCATGACAGCGTGCTTATCGGATGTAGACGGATAATAGGAAGAACAATGACTAAATGGGGACGTTCTCGAATGTTGAGCAATGCTATACGAGAGCTGCCGGAATTGGGAGAGATCGACCCCGTCGCCAGGAACGACTGCTGATCAGCAGTCGCGGGAGGCCATCTCTGGGATCCTTTTTGGGTTCTACGACGGTGAGTTTGGCGAGTGAGTGCCACCGCGTGGGCAGCTCCGGTCGTTCGCCTGATTGAGTCGCCCTCTTTTGTTGACGTTAATTAAGGTACGAAACCAGCGGGATAAAAGCAAATACAAAGGCAGTCGTGAATAAGGCTACAAAACAAACGCTGGTCCTGTTTGTCCTTTCGCTTTTTTTCCCTTTGTCATTGTAATTTTTACGCTGGTATCGTATCTTCGTTAGCGTGGCTTACCAACAGGCCCAGGAACGCACTCTACTAAACATTTACTGGTGCTTGGCCTCCACTTATAGGCGTCAGCATTTACCCGTGTGTTGTCCGTGGGCCATAAGTCGGCTTGACCTGGAAGGATTACGTAGTGTAGTGGCATGTCTGCACCAAGCTCACTTCCGCTCACGCTTTAATGCAGCGACAGCCTAGCAAAAACGTTAATCTGCGTAGACATGATCGCGCAAGATTTAATTCGAGCTCGAGCCATACTTGCCAGACCGTTTCGTCTCTCTATACGAAAGAGACATCCAGAGTGGCGAAAGCTATTTTCATCACTCTCCTGCATGGTCGCTCTTTGAAAAGCAACCGCCTACATCTCTATTTCACCAAAAAAATTATGATAAATTTCTACGGTATATTTAGTACGTGCGAGGCACTTTTTCCTACTGTTGTCAAGTCTACAGACACACTTGAACGTCTAACTTCTTTAAATGTAACCAGCAGCCTGATTCAGGGGCAATCAGTTCGAACATAGGTTATCTGCAGCGCCGCCTGTTTTGTGATGATGGTGAAGCTCGCTTTGCTACCGGGTAGGTAATCATTGCTAGCATGATTTCATTGGTCCTCTCGACCTCTCCCTTCTACTACCGCAGTTACGTATTATGGTACAGGAGAATATACATACACAACAATAACGGGACGGGTAGGGGGGGGGGGGAGGCATGTCGTAAGGCCTGTTGTGTCTAGCCATATAGAGTCATTGTCAAATGTTTCTGGGTCACGACGCCCATAACTGTGCCTCTTTGTCAGGCGGAATACTGGAGACCTCTGCGGAAATTTGGCCCCACAAGATTTTCAGATATTAAGAGTTACAGCGCTCCTCACTCTCCTGTTATTCGCAACCTCGCAGTTCTTTGGGTATACTGACGACAAATCTTATGCGTGGAGCGGCTTCGAAACTTTCAACGATGGCTGTACATTATGTTATGCTATGTTATGACCTGACAGTTCATTATCTACGAAATGAAAAAGGAAAATAATAACTGGGAAGCGTCTGACACTTATAACGCAAGTTTCCTGCACTGGTACGACTGTAACCTTTTCGAAAGAGAGGTTAATGCTGACAGCACCACCCTCTGTGCCGTATTGATCATCAAAGACTTACATGTTTGACTATATAAACAGCGACAGCCGAACTTTCAGCGGCCGTTAAATAAGGAACACGGAAAGGCAGCCCTTTGTTCAGAGATGCGCAATGTTACATGCCCCAAGTCTGATCCATGTACTGGAGCCGTTGTCAATCGTAGTGGAATGCATATACCCCGCATGGCGATTAAGAAAATATGGTGACATGACACAAACTATAGCGTGCCTGAGCGCATCCCCAATCGAAGTCCTCCCATACGACCGGAGATAGCGCTGCCCTTTCACCGCTCACAGCAGCCATAAGGAGTGTGCGTCATGGGTTACTGTCTATATGGGCGCAAAAAAAAAATATAAAGAAATAAAACGACGCGAGCGATAAATGAGTGTCGCGAACTCCAACCTTCCGAGACAGCAACAAAGACAAAAAAAGGTAAGAAGAGAATTGTAACCTTTTTTCACCTAAAGTGTGAAGCACTGGCTACGACGACAAAGGGCAACGCAGGGTATCCGCGCCGCTTGTGGTTGTAGCTCTTTCTTTTCCAATCTTTTGACTTCGTGCCTCGTGAGGCGCTGTTGAAACGGTGCGTGATACCAGCATTCGGTGGCATTCTTCTTTAGATATTTCACCACTGCGGTCTGCGGTGTTCTTTTCCTTCCTCTTTCGTCCAGAGAAAAAAAATTCTTTCCATTTCGCTCGATGAAAACGCCACCGGTAAGATTTTTTTATATAATTATTATTACTTTAGCAAAGGGGTCCTTAGCTTTAACCATCGCTTCACTTTACGAGGCACTGTTGCAACTTTCGTTATAATACATACAAAGACCCTGTATTCGAAGCGCAAGCAACCCGGAAACGCAACGAACCGAGGCAGGAGCCAGATTGAAATTTCTTTCTTTCTTGGCGGCTGATATCGCTTCGCTCAACGCCGTACGTCAGTCTTGAGTCAGGGGCAGCTTATATCAGCTTTCGGTGTAAAATTAGATAGCTCAGTGTCGTTTGTTTCATACGCAAATCCAGCCGTATGTGACATGTTAACCAAAAGCTGAGCGTCTAGAAAGCTACTGAAACGCACGAGGCATCGACGTCCTGTTTTAGCGTTGAGGCTTACGGCGCAATAATTTCGTGAGTGTGGATAGTGTGACAGCCAGACTTTTAAGAAATCATTTTTTTCTCCTTTTTTTCCCCTCTGACGACAGCACATGCGAGTACGCGCCATGCCACCAGGACCAAGCACGTCAGAAAGTAATTACTATAACGCTAATCAAGCAGAGCCGTGCGTAACACGCGCTTTGGCAGTTGACTTAGACACTGTAATTAGTGCCGCCACGAAAATATACAGGCTGATGCAAATTGTACTGAAACCTTCTAAAAGGATTTCTTAAATGGAGAGTTACATCATGGTACACTGAATGACATTACCACGACATTGATAGTATCATCTCTCTATCCGGTCTACTGACGTCTCCGCGAACACTGCGGGCTTTGAGAAGAGGCCACCTGGGCATCATCTAGGGACCTAGTTTAAAATTAACACACACGAAAGGGACTGTTATCGCGACAACATGATGTCGGACCCCAGTCGAACGGCTCGCAGTGTTGAAGTTTTATCCACTAGACCCCACCTTTTCCTTCTTTATCCCACGGCGTCGGAATGCGAGCATTTCTAGGTAAAACAAAGTGCTGATCTACTCAAGACTGGGAAAAGTGTGTACAAGCTTTCGACGACACTATCAAGTCACGCGGCCCCTCTTGAGCTGCATATGATGGCGGTAGTGTGTTGTAACTACAGGCAGGTTTACCCTGGAGATCAAGGCCGGCTATTGCTCTGCCTGTGAGCGTCTCTTTCACTGTCACTGAGGCATTCACGATCTGTCGGACAGTTCAGTGTCTCTTCAAAAATGTGAGAAGAAGGCGTGAAGCTTCCTTGTGGGCTATAGCAGATCCTTCTGAAAACACATGTTCAAGGCACGTATGTGGGAGGCTACTTGAATTAGGAAGGAACAGCGCCAACTAAGACGACCACGAGAGGGAGAACGACACAGGACAAGCGCCAACATAAAAAAGGGCCCTGTGTTTTCAAAACATGGTTCAGAACAACATTCATTTGGGCTAGATGGTGCATACTTGAATTGGGAAGGAACAGCGCCAACTAAGACGACCACGAGAGGGAGAACGACACAGGACAAGCGCCAACATAAAAAAGGGCTCTGTGTTTTCGAAACGTGGTTTCGAAACCTAGTTTCGAGTCTGTCTTCTGGCCACAAACTGTGCACTGCGCCGAAAAAGACTCGGGCTCAATGGCGTGAAGCTTAGGTGAGTTATTTAACGACATAGTTTGTAGCCGACGGAGGTGACGCTCTCCCGAATCCTTAAGACCCTTAGAGGGCCCCGGGGATGTCTGCCTCTCAAGGCGCAAATGCTGTAATATCTCAGTATTTTTTCAACCCAGCAAGGGAGGACGTTAAAGGATCCCGGGGCAGAAACCCGGGCCGAAGCGTGTGCACGCTCGTTTCCCTCAACCCTCTGGTTACCTGGCACCCATATCAGCTGCTTCCGTGCAGCTCGAGTCTTAGATTGACTCAGAAGGTTGCAGGCCCGCGGCGTGATTCTAACACGCATACAATTTCTATAAGCCGCCTGCGAATCTGTAACAATGTATTCCGTTGCGGAGTGCGTCGTGGCTAGGGCTATCGACATTTCCTCCATAGCCAAGGTTTCTCCGTTACGAACTGAAAGCCCGTCTACAACCTGCATTTGGTTCACCACTGAAATTGACGATATCCCCTTTACAGGAGCCGCAGCGTAGACGAAGAATGCTCCTGTCGGCTCTTGAATAGCACTTGTTCATCATCTTGCTCCTCGCCACTCTTCTCGCTTGATGATGCTCCGGCCGCATATTTTTAGGAAGCGGAAGCGTGAGGAACTCCTTCCTCCGCTTCCGTTAAACATCTTGCCACCCGGCCACTTGTGGAAAGCAGATCTTCAAGTTCTCCAAGACCCTGCGGCCTACCTTGTTTGTAGCCAATCGCATTTCCTGCTTAGAACTACAGAAATTTGAGTTAGTTGGTAAGGATTCACTATGCAAAAAAGAGGTGAGGCGTGCAGACAGGACACAAGAGTAGAGAAGTGGGAGTTTCACATCCTGCGGCGTTCGTTTTGTCCACTTCTCTACCCTTGTGTCATGTCTGCACGCCTCACCTCTTTTTCGCATTTTCTGGCTTGTAAGATGGGCGCTGATCAATTAATCAGCCGTATTGTGTGCTTCCAGTTGTAGCAGACGATCCGTAAGGTGCTCTCACGGGTATACCGAGCGCCTTCTTATAAGCCGTTCGAATGTAAACGTCCAGGTGAGTTAGATCGATATTCCATATCCGAAGGTACGGGGCTGCATACACTATTCTACAGAGGATAAATGCCTGTATTAGCCTAAGGGTGTCTTTTTCCTGCATACCCCTCTTTTAGCATGTGATCCGAGATATCATACGAATGATTTGCTCGCGCAAAATTTGGAGCTTAGTAATCGCGGCTGCGTTCACGCCGTTGTTAATAAGCAGCCCCAAGACCCGTAGCGTCTCCACCTCTGGCATAAGTGTGTCGTGGGCCGAGATTTCCAATGGTGCAGTATGCCCCTTCCTGCGCAAGTAGAGGAGCTCCGACTTGTTGGGGGAACAGCGCAGTCCACATTCTGATGCATACTTTTTAACTATGGTGGCAACCTCCCTCCATCTGTCCCAAGCTGCCCTCCGTTGCCCATATAGTTAAACTGTCCGCGTAAAGGGCGTGAAGAATGCCCGTCACGGCGCCAAGTTGTTCTGGCAAGTGCATGAGGGCAACCTTGAAGAGCAGTGGAGATAGGGCCGCTCCCTGAGGCGTACCCCTGGAGCCCATGGTTGTCGGCTGGGACTTCCTGTCACCAATCTTGATGTGGGCTTGGCTATCTTGCAATAAGTCCGTGATGATACGCTTTCCCCCATGAGTACCCTGTAGATTTTCCGGAACCTTCTTTTGGATCTTATTCCTTCTTTCAACCTCGCTCAAACTGTCGGATTACCAATTCGTGGTAGTAACACCCTTGATATTGTCCTTGTGTCAGATCCTGTGCTAATTCAGTCATTGTCATCCACCGACGGTCTTAGCGATCATATGTTAGTGTTGTTCAACCTCGCTGTTTCAATTTCCTCGCGCCAACGTTCAGTAGAGTACATTCGCGACTACAGCAGAACAGATTTTTCCAAAATTAATGAGGAAACGGTCGAATTTTTTCAACACTTTGAACAATCAGCTTCTAATAGGTCTATTGATGAAAACTGGACTTCCTATAAAGAAGAAATTCTCTCTCTAATAGAATCATATGTACCCCTCCTTTGCATTCGCGGTAGGCCGGGAAACCGAGGTTTACAAATTCATTAAGAAAATTATGTAACAAGAAAAAGCGGCTGTCCAGGGAAGCCAAGAGCTCCAATTCAGCACTAAAATGGGAAAAGTACTTGGAGTGTCTGCATAATTATACGAAGTTGCTGAGGAGCACGAAACTACACTGCTACAACAGGGACTTACTTGACATCCTCATAAATAACCCAAAAAAGTTTTGGACCCTGTTAACTCCCAACCGTAGTGGCTCGCATAACATCTCTTTATTGTATCAGGATGGTTCTGCCGTCCCGAAGGAGCTTCGTTCTGACGTTTTGAATGCGTACTTCACGTCCGTTTTCACCCAGGAACCAGCTGCTAATATTCCTATACCACTCAGCCCAAATTTCGCACAAATGCCACCAGTTAGTATCTCGGCAGAAGGAATTTGTAAAAATAATTGATAATTTAAGTATATCCAGTGCCCCTGGGCCTGACAACATATCTTCTAAAATCCTTAAAGGCAAAAAAGTAATATGCAGTGGCGCACTACAAATAATTTTCACGCAGTCTATTCCCAGTGGCCAAATTCCGTCACATTGGAAGGTAAGCAGAGTGGTACCGGTTGTTAAGGCAGGAAGCCGCTCCGATCCGTCAAATTATCGTCTTATCTCGTTAACATGCATTGCATACGAACTTATTGAGCATATAATTTACTCCTACGTGGCAAAGCACCTGGATAATAATTCCCCCCTTTTCTGCTCAAACCAACACGCATTTCGGTCTGGCTTCTCGTGCGAATCTCAACTTTTTGAATTCACGACTGACCGGCGCTTAAACCTAGACTCATTCTTTCAAACTGACGTCATTTACCTTGATTTTTCTAAGGCTTTTGACCGTGTTCCCCACCAGCGCCTCATGACTAAACTTTCCTGCCTTTCACTGGACCCGTTGATACTTTCATGGATTCACTGCTTTTTAACTAATCGATCGCAGTACAGCGTCCTCGAAAGTCAACCTTCTACCTCTACTAACGTTATCTACGGAGTCCCTCAGGGCTCCCTGTTCTTGGCCCGCTTCTGTTCCTAATCTTTATCAATGACCTTCCTGCTGAAATTTCATCATCCATTCGTCTGTTTGCGGATGATTGCGTTCTCTACCGCCGTATCTCTGCTATTAACGATGAATTATTGTTGCAGGATGATTTAACCTTAATCCAAAATTGGTGTTCCACCTGGCTCGTGCAGTTAAATGTATCAAAATGTAAGTCTATGCACGTGTCTCGTAAAAGATCTAACCTACACTTCTGATACACGCTAAACACTACCGTGCTATCGCAAGTAGAATCTTATAGGTATGTAGGCATAAAAATAACAAGTAATTTAAGCTGGTCAAAGCACATCACGTCGCTTTCTGCAAGCGTTTCCAAAGCACTAGGTTTCATCAGACGATCACTCACGTTTGCTTCGCCCACGGTTAGACTAATCACATACGAAACTTTCATCCGTACCAAACTTGAATACGCATCCCCTATCTGGAACCCCCATCAAGAGTACTTAATCTAGGCGTTAGAGGCAATACAAAATCGAGATGCTCGTTTTATAATATCCAAATATGATTCTGTGTTGAGCGTTACTAACATCAAAGCTTCGATTGGTCTAAGCCCCCTGGCATCCCGTCGTAAGATAGCAAGTCTCTGCCTTTTTCATAAGCTATATTATCATTTTCCTCATTTTCGTGGCAGCGCAATTCTGCCGCCCATGAGATCATCACGACGTCTATTTAGTTGTCACAGTGTTCAACGCATTCATGGTTCAACTAACGCTTTCAATAAATCATTTCTGCCGACTGCCATATCGGATAGGAATGTACTTCTTGATGGTATCGTCAGTGAAACAAATTCTGTAAAATTTGAACAGTTATTATTACACCAGTGTTGTCCACAGACACAGTAGTAAGCCCTTTTATCGGCTTTCTCATTTTCATGTGTTTACTGTGTTTACCAGTTCTTGCAATCTGTATTAATGTGTTTTATCTTTGTGACCCGTGGTTACCATCTCTCTCTCTTTCTGACACCCAGCCACTACTTCTGGTGCATCCCCATTGTGTCCACGTACTTCGTGGCTCAAGTTGTCAATTGGGGCACATATTCAATGGCGCATCGCTAGTGCCACTGAATGCTCTGGTCCCGCTTGTCTATTCGGGTACATATCAATTCTGGGGCATTGACCAAGAAAGGGAACATACCCAGTGACCCAAGTTCTCATGCAATAGCACTTAGCTGCACACCAAAGTGGGGTTAGTACTCTAAGAATGCTAAGTGCATTAAAGATAAATACACTATGTGCTCTTCTTCAGCCCACAACGCACGGAAACAAATTGATAAAGGTACATCTGAAGCATAGGTTTAAGACACAATACAGGCACATATATTTTGATTTATAAAGTGGACTTGTCATCGCAAAGTGAAGTCATCTGGTTCCATTCCTTTGGCACCTGATCTGTTGCTCCAATTCAAAAACGATTTGTTATCTCGTCTATCTATTAATTCATCAATGTATTGTTCCTTTGTTGTTCTCGTTGTCGTTGTTGTTGTTGCCGCCTCAACACATGGCTCGTACCCACGATGGAGATCGGCCACCCTGGAGGAGTTAAAAAATACATCCGATAAAGAACAAAAAGCAATAAAAAAGGAGACCTTGCCCAATTTAACAAGCATAACAATGTTTTTTATAAAGGATTACGTAACAAAAAACTTAAAGTGTTTTTATAAAGGATTACGTAACAAAAAACTTAAAGTGCACCATGTTCGGCCACCGCTACCAATATAACCAACGTACCACGCACTTAAGAGAAGCTGTAATATGCAGAACAACAAATCCACACTCAGTTCAGTTATAATATACCTGTTATTGGTAACTAATAAACACGGACCAAATGACAATAAGTGTGGTGTTGAAAATCCTGGATTAATAGTTATAAGTACGAGGAACACCCTGCGGAGGGAGGAGGAGCGGTGGCAGGAAATAAGTTATATATTGCTTCTGGTTCGTTACACAAAGAACAGGGGTTAACTATACAGAAACTAGATCCATGAAGGTAAATATTTAGACACGGAAATCAACAGCAGTAGTTTGATAACGTCACCTCGCATTGTCTTGAGAGACATTTTCTCGCGTTCCACTGGAATTGTAGGCGCTGGAAATCATCAGCCGAGAAATGAGATGCTGATTCCTCGCACTGTCAAATAAAAGCCGTTTAAATGTAGCTCGTGCAGTAAAATAAAATTTGGAAGAACATTTCAAAGCCGACCACTGAGTGAAGGCAATGCGAGAGAGTCTGCAGAGTCCTTTAAGGAAGATTCCATTGTGTCCAGTAACAGACACAAAGCAAACTTCAGACGAACTGCATGATTGTAAAAAAGAAAAAAGAAAAAAAACAATCAGAAGAGGCGACCGCTTAGTAGTACCGTAGAGGTTAGATTTGCAGAGACCAAAATAACATCTGTAATAACTATTCCTTTAGATTTCTAATCGCACAACTTTCTGATGGCCGATATAATTACCAGAAAGCTCTGCGAGAAAGATTGGAGTGTAATCAGGAAGACGGAAAGTGAAAGACCAGCTGAGTGGAAAAGATGCCAACCACTGCCATCTCTAAACTCTTAGCTGCGTCCGTGAAAATAACAGAGTGGCAAGAAAATAAAACAAAGTGATCTTCAAAGAGACCTTCAAAAACACGCGCAGGTGGAAATATTGTGTTTTTGGAAAAAAAAACATGATGACATGTCAATTCAACCTTTACTGAATTTGAACATGGACAAATTAATCACGGCTTGCTGACCTGCCCAACAGTGCTTCTTCCTCTTTGTCTAGACTGGAATATTATAGCTCCCCGCGTTTGTTGCAGGTGCCGCCCATGCTTGCCGTCCTTCCATCTATTAATTGTACAACTATATTTTCTAGGTTCTTCGCTAGCGTCTCAGTCGTTAGCTATAGCAGAGACGCCGCAAAAAAAAACACACTAAATAACGCTGCCAGCGAAGATAACGACGACGGTGAAGTCATGGCGTCGGCGCCCACAATATATCCCGAAGATCTTTAGGAACCCCTTCTCGAAAGGGCGCCGGGCTCAATGGCGGTGCGCTCAGCTGTGCATGTGCCGCGAGAACAGCGCTGAACTGTGTTTGGGTACGCAGGCGATGCCACGGCAGCCGAGCCAGCCGGCGCGCCCGGAAGCCCAGGAGACGCGCCCGTGGGCGACAGCGCTGGGATGAGCAGGCTCCGATGGTGGCGGCCAGCGCTCTGCTGATGGTGCTATGCGCGGCGGTGGCGGCCGCGGTGGCCGCCACCGTGGACGGCGTGCTCGTGATGGGACGCGACGGTCGCTGGCACAGCGACGAGCCGGTGTCCGTGGGTCAGCAGACTTGGCTGCTCCTGCTTGGCTCGGATCTGGACAGCGAGCGCGTGAGTTTCACGCCTCGCGACGCCGAGCGCGGAAGCAGCTGCGGCCATGCGTCCGCGCTGCAGCCGTCCTCCACGGACAAGAACGGCTCCACCACGGTTGTGCTGCCGTGGCGGGGCCGCTGGTTTCTCTGCCTGCGAAATGGCGAGGACTGGGTGCACCAGGGACCTGCTGTCAGCTTGACTGCGTAAGTGGGCCGCAGGCGGGCGACTGACGGCGTTGATTCAAGCGCGGCTTCGCAGCACAGGTGACCCGGACGTGGCCGTGGTTTCGGGCGTGCGCGGTGGCGTCGAGACGGTGTCCACCAGCAAGGCCGGCTTCATGGTGCTACCCGTGGGCGAGGAGGTGCCGCTCCTGCTGCTGGGCTCCAACTTTTCGGAGCGCACGCGCGTCACGCTCACCACTGAGAAAGCGGCCCGCGGAGTGTTGTGCCACGAGCAGGTGCTCGTCGACACTTGGGAGCTGCGGCCGCTGCACGGAGGCCTCGCCGCGCGCGTCACCCTCAAGCTTCCCCATCCGGGCGAGTACCAACTGTGCGTGTCGCTTTCCGGCCGCTGGGTGCACCAAGGCAACGACCCGCTCGTCACGCTCGAAGGCGAAACACCGCTGGTGCCTGTCTGGGCCAACCTCTTGCTCATCGGCACGCTGCTTGTCTGGTCCGGCCTCTTCAGCGGGCTCACGCTGGGTCTCATGGCGCTCGACAAAACCGAACTCAAAGTCATCGAGTCATGCGGCACTCCCGAGGAACGAGACTACGCGCGCAAAATACTACCGCTACGGCGTCGCGGAAATTACCTGCTCTGCACCCTGGTGCTCGGCAACGTGTGCGTCAACAGCAGTTTCACCATCCTGCTGGACGAGATGCTGAGCTCCGGCCCCGTGGCAGTGCTACTGTCCACCTTAGGCATTGTTTTGCTGGGAGAAATCATCCCGCAGGCCATTTGCTCCAGATACGGACTTGCCATTGGTGCGCGTACAATACTGATAACCAAATTGTTTATGATAATCACGTTTCCTCTCTCGTGGCCAATCTCCAAGCTGCTGGACTGTGTGCTCGGAGAGGAGATCGGTAATGTATTCGACCGCGAGAAACTTACCGAATATCTTCGAATCACCAAGGACTACGCGCAACTCGAGAATGAAGAGCTTAACATCATCTTCGGTGCTCTGGAACTGACAAAGAAAACAGCAGCTGACATCATGACGCGCATCGAGGATGTGTACATGCTTCCGTATGATGCTGTGCTCGACTTCGAGACCATGAGTGAAATCGTCAAGCGCGGCTACACACGCATCCCCGTCTACGAAGGCACCAAGCAGAACATTGTGTCGCTCCTGAACACCAAGGACCTGACGTTCGTGGACCCCGACGACGCCATCCCGCTGGCTACTGTGTGCAGCTTCTACAAGCACCCGCTCAGCTTCGTGTTCCAGGACGAGACACTCGACTCGCTTCTGCGCGAGTTCAAGAAGGGTCACTCGCACATGGCATTCGTGCGACAAGTGGTGCAGACTGAAAACCGCGACCCCTCTTACAACGTGACGGGCCTGGTGACACTCGAGGACGTCATCGAGGAGATCATCCAGTCAGAGATTATCGACGAAACCGATGTCCTCAGTGAGTTATACATCCTTCGTAGTTCTGGCGCGGTCAGAGGGAAAGCAAACGCAACGCAGAAAAACTGCCACATTGCAGCGACGCAGCCGAAATTAGATCGTGCACAACAGCGTACATGAGGTGGCAGATGAGCGACACCTCTCCCTGGTTTTGCAAGGCCACGTGTCAGTGAGTTTAGTTTATGGCACCGTGTTCCTTCACATTTGTTTCCCGTATCCTTGTAGAAATCCGTGACGATATCGTATCTTGAGGGCACTATTTTGCAAGCTGTTTCTCTCGTAGTCGGAAATCATGGCTCAAGTTCAAGAAACTCAAGGTCACAAGTTTCTAGATTACATCATATGGCTACTTTGTACAGATGACTTTTCCTAGAGCCTCATTCACGAATTATTGGTATGTCTTGGAGCCCCGTATAATAGTCAGAGCCGGTAGTCATTAAAAAAAAAGCAACCTTACGCCAATATTTTTGGTTAGAGAAAATGCAAACCAATCCTAATGCTGCACATAATAACGAAGGCGGCCAGTTAGTAGAAAAGAGCACTTCCGAGCGAAAAAATTCACTAATTCGATCCCGCTTTTGTTCGCCTTAGTCATCATAAGGGCCTATATATTCACACTGCGGTACGTGCTTCAAACAGCAGGTCAGCGCTTTCGCAACAGTTCGTCGTCTGCATATCGCTAAACATCCTGTCCCATCGAACAGCAGTGTTGACAAAAATATTCCAAATGACAACGAGCCACAGTGTTTGCCAACACGTGCGGCCGTGTTTTTCACTTACCCAGATTCCATTGCACACCCTGCGATATATGATGCTTCAGCAGGATTTCTTCCTGTATGCTTTTTTTTTCCTAGGGAGACGGGAAGATGACACTCTTGTGCCGCGTGCCATAGTGTCGTTTTTTTTTTCATCCGTTCTGTTGCTCACGGCTCATACTGTGAAATTCCAAACACCAATCGCTTCGCAATCGACGACAGCAAGCTGTGGCAATGATGTGAGCATTAGCGAGTGTCCTAAAAAATACCAACATTTTGGTATCTTGTAGAATATCAATGACAGCCCTTTTAGTACGGTGTACACATTTGTATACTCAACTTGTTGCAGTTCTGTCCGGGGGGGGGGGGGGGGTGCAAGTAAAAAAGAAGCCACAGACATTGAGCTTCAGGTAAACTGAAATGTGATAGGGCCGCTGAGAGTATGTTACTTGTGTGTTTCCGGACAATGTTGGCTAAATTTTTGCCAAATGGGCAGATTCCAAGACCTGTTGAGAAAGCATTTTCTCTCAAATGCAACAACCTTCCCTCAAACTAGCTCAGAGGTTACCTAATGAAACGATTTATGCTTTACACATACCTATCCAGTTGACGCGCCTGAGCTTTAGTGACTTAGTGACGTCCGTGTGCGAAAAGTACTAGAACAGCATCATTCTCGCTCGTAACGAGGCCGCAAATATAGTATTAAATTCGACCTGGCAAATTCACTCACACGGCCTCTTCCGTCCGTGTTTAGTTGTTTTTTTCTCTTGTTTTGCACCAAGTTTTAGTTACATGTTCTATCCTAATTCTAATCAACTCGCCCAGTATCTGTTTTGCTTAATCATTAGTGAAGATATCGCGCAAAGTATGTAATTATGGGTGTTCGCGGTGACATGCAGCTAACTATCGCGACTTCCTTGCAGCCGACAACCGACGCAAGCAACGGCGCAAGGACGCTCAGCTGCTGCAGGACTTCACCGACTTCCTCAAGATTGGTAGCGGCCAGCAAGGCAAGAATGTGGTCTCGGCCCAGCTGGCCTTCGCCACCTACCAGTTCCTGAGCACGGCTGTGCGCGCCTTCACAGCCGAGTATGTGACGCCCGCCGTGCTGCGCCGACTCATGGCGCAGAACATCTTTTTCGCGATCAAGCCTTCTTCTGGGAAGAACATCTTCGATGCGGGCAAGCCGTGCGACTTCTTCACCGTCGTCCTCGAGGGACGCGTGCGTGTCACGGTCGGCAGGGAGAGCCTGGTGTTCGAGGCGGGGCCCTTCTCTTACTTTGGGCTGCCCGCGCTCACCGTCGAGAAGGGCGCTTTCGTGCCGGACTACACCGTCGCGCCACTCTCGTACGTGGTCTACATGAAGGTCAGCCACAGTGTGTACGTGGCCGCCCTGCGCGCGTCACGCCTGGGAAAAACGGACGACCCGAACGACGGGGCCATGCAAGAGTCCAACGTCCCAACCGAGGACCAGAAGCAGACGACAGCCAACTCGACAGACGTCAAGCCAACGACGCCGGCGGTCGCGTGGTCCGAGCCGGCCAACGCATGAGCCGCGCCCCTTTATTAAATTTCTGCTTTCAGCGCTGCTCTTTGTGCTCCGGGGAGTCGTCCTCGTTGGCGTAGCTCCTGTAGCGGACATCCGAAGAGCCGCTTCGCAGCAGCAGCGACTGATTCTCCTGGCGGCCCGGAGGGTTCTTTAGCAGGAACATCACCGGCGAGTACGCGAAGCACACTGTGGCCGTGAGGTAGAGCAGCCTGCAAGGGAGAGGGCGGCAGGAATAAGGATCACCTTCTGCTCGGCAAAATGCGTGACGTAACAATGCTCAACTTACGCTTGAAATCCCAAGGTTTTGACGACGCTGCTGCTGATGATAGGCCCTGCAAAGCAAGAGGAGCAAGAACTGAGAGCCACGCCCGGGAGCCTCCACAATAATGCGCCGCTCTTCGTGTACGATACTATCGGCGATTGTCATGTTCATCGCCACAGAGCAGTTGAGTTTCTTTTGAGAGGACTTCAGAGCTTTGGCACACGTCAAAGGCAGAACCACTTGTGCTCTGTAAACTACGTTGTCCTGAGTCTGCAGCACGGATCACTCAAAGGGAACCCTACGTCGTTATAATCCAGGACATCAAGGATAATCATTTCGTTTCAAGGAAGCGTGTTCAGCAGAAACGCCATTGCAGATAGCTATAGCTGTACAAAGCAGAGCTGCTAGGCGTTGTCACATTTGAAAGTATTCGAGAGATAAGTTTCGTGAGCTCTAAAGTGCAGTAACAAGTTGTATTGTTCAAGAGCAAGGAACTTTTGTTTAGCGGTCACCATGGCACAGTTCTTGAAACGTCTAATTGAGGCCGCGTAACGCGTTGGATTCCCCATGCCACAGCTCCTCAGACTGAATTAAAGAAACGTCATTGTTCCACCTATGACATCCGCTGTTACGCCATAACACGATCGATAAAAATATCCCACTATGAGCACATGGGAATACTCTAATGCTTGCAAAAATATCTGCAAGAAGTTGGGCTGCGCTAACAGCGCCGCCATGATTAATATGCCCTAAGGGACGTCAACGCGCACTTGGGCTAACAAGAACGCGTGAGCGGGAAACATTTTCGTGCAATAGCTCCACTACACTATAGTGTAGTGGAGCTATTGCATATATGCTTACAATGGCACTGCAAGGACACTAACTTGCTCCTTATACTTGCATTCCAATAATGCATTCCAATAACGACCACCAACTAGCCCGCTTATCCCTGTTAAATATGCTCCTCATACCTTTGCGCCTCTGGGTTGCGCCTAACTGTTCCCAAGTAGAGAAAAATGAAGCTGGAATGCAGGTTTATTTTCGCCTGGTGCGTCATCTATAGATGTTTGGATTACACAGTTTCTCCGTATTGAATTTACCTTTCCGACGTTTCATCCTTTGTTCGATTTCTATGTTGCCATTTATCTGGCAGCTTTATGGATGCGGATATCTGCCAATTTTGTATGATGCGCGATAACATTAAAGCGAAATTTTGTCACAGCACGTCCACTGTCGTGTTAAAGGCGACAGTACATTCCCTGTTTCTTGCAAAAGAAATCGCTTGCAACTTCGACGGTGAGTAGCAAAAGAACCTTTATTGCATGTTCGCTCTACCATTTAGCGCCGACAGCTTTTTGACTGCTCTGACCATCTATGACTGTCCCGTCCAGGAGCCACCGCAACGTACATACATGGTTAATGCACATAACGTTAAAGAAATACAACATATAATTTGTTTGAAAAAAAAACTTCCCCGCAGACTTTTCTATGAAGTCGCAAAATACCAGCGACTATTTGGTTCTCTTAACTACTGCAAGCAGCAGCTATGAGGCCTCTATTCCTCAATACGTTTAGAGACTTCCGTTTGAACTTGAAAAGATCACCCCGTCCGACCCGGTACTCCTGGAAAACGTTGAAACGCAGTGCGACCTCAAAAACACCTGGAAACTTCAGAATTGCAACGCCACGAGGCTCCGTGAAGACTAAATAATCGCGCTGCCTGATCTCAAGGCTGTCTATACGCCTTTCATGTTCTAATTTTAGTTCGGTGGAATGAATTCGAGTTTTCCTGTTCATTACAGTGTTAGCGCAGCGTGTTTCGTTTGTCTGGTAGCACGTGGTAATATTGCCCTGCACCAAAAGCATGCCCCTCCAGGTTGTGAGACGCCGCTCTGTTGCAACAGCGGAATATCGCAATTTTGGAGACCATGCAAAAGCCGATGCACACATTGTCACATTGATGTAAGTTGTGCAGCGCCTAAGGGTGATGACAGAGCTATATTAAAGTGTGGACGGCTCATCGGCTTACAAGTGGTAATGAGGTTTAGGAAACTGGAAATGTCGACAGGGCCAGCTACAGAGGAATGTGCCTCCGCATGATTACACTTTGCAAAAGATGCCCGATACTTGTTTATGCAGAAGATGGCCGATTCAGGTTCTTGTCCGAATCTGACAAGAAATGTGCAGTTCCTATAAGAGTGAAGAAGATAAGCAAGATGTTTTATGCCGTATACGTGAACGTTATCGCGATCGTCAAGCAGTGATAAGTGAAAAAAAAACTGCGTTCTAGAAATCATTGCGGATAATTATCAAAGTCGGCAATAACGTTCCTGAATTTTATTTATTTATTTGAATTACCCTCAAGGCCAAGGGGTATTGCAGAGGGGAGTAGGATGAACAGTTTAAAAAGGTTACAAGAATGCAGTATGTTACAATTACAAATGCAGTGTGTTACGATTCTGCTGCATTGTTGTGGTATTAAACAGTTGAAGAAGAAAGTGCCATTGTAATGCTGCTGAATTCCAAAAAAGATATGGCTGATTTTGACAACCATAGGCAGTGATTTCTACGGGGGGTTTTTTTTTCATCCTTTCGATGCTACGCGCATTTGGTTTCCACTGCTCGGAATGAGCAGTTCGTCCACTGCTAGGTAGAGCTCCGCCGAGGTGGCCCTTACTGAGTTCACCTCTCGTGGTGCATTTTTATGGGTGCCCATTTGTTCACGAATCCGCAAATCACGCCAACAGCACGTGAAGCACCACGCGAAAGCCTGTCGAGCGAAGCGATATGCAGCGCACGTGCAGCAGTGTTGCAGGCACGGCGTCTCGATCAACACACAAACACTGTGCATGGTATAGTGCGCGAAATGAGTCTGTCAATTTGTCGATGCCTAATGCGAGTATCTGTTTTCTTGTGCTAAGGGGCCATTCTGTGGTGCTTAGAACGGTCTTCTGAAAAACTTATTATGATCGGCTATCTTAGATATCTTTATTCTACGTTACGTAGTGGCCTGGCGTGCCGGGCCTGAGTGAAAGCGAGCGCGATACACGAACGAATACGACCGGCCCATTTCTCAGTTCGTCATTGATGTTAGCAACAAAGTTCAGCGATAAGCTGAGTGCGCATTCGCTCCACGCGCGCCACAAGTGACCGAAACGCTCTCGTTTGGCTGGTGCCATAATGACCCTTGCCAAGACACGAAACACTTAACACTCCTGCCAGAGGTCCTGTAACGTAAAACTATTGCAATAGGTTTCTATACCACTCTCCTAACATCAAATTTACGTAACCACCGACGCAAACAACGGGCGGTGATCCGCAGTGTTGCCTGAATAGCCCAATCAAACGCTCCCCTCGTTGATAGGAGCTCACTTTTGTTTGCTTCAAAACGATTAACGTTGCCTACCTCGAGCGGTATTATCTAATTGGCTGACAAGAGGCGAGGAGCACGCTCAAGTGGAGAGAGTGTCGATGGGGCGGAGCCAGCGCACTGAAAATAATCTGATGAAGAGGGAGGTGCCGGCGTCTGCGATTGGTCCGCTTTCCCTTACTTGGCTTGAGGTGGCTGGTCGAAAATCGCGGCAGCGTGCAACGGACAGTTCATAAATGCCGCTAAAACGGATCCTCAGCAAAGAAGAGTTGGCAAAGCGATGTCGTATGCGTGCCGAAAGGGCTCGATCACATTATACGGTCACGCAAAAAGTTTTGTTATACGCAAATGAATCCATGTTCTCCGGCGTGTTCGCGTAGCCAGTGCCTGAGCGATCGGCGGCAGCCAAAGTCTGTTCCTTTCCGAACGGGGCAATCTCCGGTTATTAAAAAAAAACACTTTTCTTCGGCATATTAATGCATTTTTAACGCGTACACGTCACTTTGACGCAGTGAGTGCTCGCGGTTTTGTGACATCGAGTGACAGGTAGGTGAAGTGGCTGCAACCTGAAACATTTTGACCAAAAGGCATCGAATCGGAAATAATTATTTTTCTTTTGTCCGGTCGAATCATGCATAATCACCGCGTTGACGTCATGTCAGATTCGGAGCTATCGCGTTTTTCGTGACGTCGCGTGACAGACGCAAGTGGGGGTGGTCCAAAAAATTGATTATTTTCTATCTCTGAGCGAAATTTCGGTGAATTCTTTTTCTCTAAGATGGCAGCGACATCCGTGATGCACCGCAAAGGCGCAAGACCCCTAGACGCTGATGCCATCATCCGTACCTGAGGCCTTGTGGCATAACCCATTTAATTTATAAGCATTCTGAAAACCCAATATAAGAAACACTTTCCGAATACGGCCACACTGAAATTAATTCTATAATGATACATCATCATCATCAGCCTGGTTACGCCCACTGCAGGGCAAAGACCTCTCCCATACTTCTCCAACTACCCCGGTCATGTACTGATTGTGGCCATGTAGTCCCTGCAAACTTCTTAATCTCATCCGCCCACCTAACTTTCTGCCGCCCCCTGCTACGCTTCCCTTCCCTTGGAATCCAGTCCGTAACCCTTAATGACCATCGGTTATCTTCCCTCCTCATTACATGTCCTGCCCATGCCCATTTCTTTTTCTTGATTTCAACTAAGATGTCATTAACTCGCGTTTGTTCCCTCACCCAATCTGCTCTTTTCTTATCCCTTAACGTTACACCCATCATTCTTCTTTACATAGCTCGTTGCGTCGTCCTCAATTTAAGTAGAACCCTTTTCGTAAGCCTCCATGTTTCTGTCGCGCAGGTGAGTACTGGTAATACACAGCTATTATACACTTTTCTCTTGAGGGATAATGGCAACCTGCTGTTCATGATATGAGAATGCCTGCCAAACGCACCCCAGCCCATTCTTAATCTTCTGATTCTTTCCGTCTCATGATCCGGATCCGCCGTCACTTCCTGCCCTTAGTAGACCACTTCCAGTGCCTCGCTACCTATTGTAAATTGCTGTTCTCTTCCGAGACTGTTAAACATTACTTCAGTTTTCTGCAGATTAATTTTTAGACCAACTCTTCTGCTTTGCCTCTCCAGGTCAGTGAGCATGTATTGCAATTGTTCCCCAGAGTTACTAGGCAAGGCAATATCATCAGCGAATCGCAAGTTACTAAGGTATTCTCCATTAACTTTTATCCCCAATTCTTCTCAATCCAGGGAATAGTGATACCATAATAACTAAATTAATGGCCAAGCCTTCGCTTGGGACGATGAGAGAAATGGCAAAGTGCTTACCCCCCCCCCCCCCTCCCGAATAACAAGAAGGAAGACATACGAGAAGCCGGCCTTTCGCTCGCTGAAACGCAAAGCCAAGGAAATAACTGTAACGAATGTAAATGCTAGGAGTACCTCAAACAAAATCGAAGCTCTCGAAAATATTTTGCTTGACTATGAACCTGATACTGTGGAAATTACTGAAACGTGACTCAAACCGGATGTCTACGATCACGAAATCGCGCCACCATAGCACTCCGCTATCCGCAAGGATTTTCTGGCACGAGGGTGTGGTGTTGCTCTGCTGATATGAAATTGTGTTTCGTTCATCGTTTTGCCACATGGTGTAGAAGCAGAGACTGTGCTTCGCAAACTTGCATGTGATTCAGGGACTGTGTTCATCGGGTGTGTTTATCGGAGCCCGTCAACAAGTCATGAAAGCATATCCGCCATTCAAGAGTTCATACAACAGCACGTGCGAAATTTGAGAATATCGCTAATGGGTGATTTCAACCTTGCTGACATAGAGTGAAATACCATGCATCACTCATCATCAGCTAAAGGTTCTCTATAAGATATCATGCTATAGCGTTTGACCTTCAACAAATCGTAACTGAACCTACACGTACACAGTAAAGAACATTATGGACCTTATACTTCTCAGTCAACACGTCCCGATAAGTGCTATCAAATCAGATATTATTCAAGTCATCTCAGACAACGATATACCAATATGGAGGAGGTCGCCAAGACTTGCGTAACAGCTGTTAAACCTCGACGGTTTATTTAGCAGGTCGCGCGCTGAAGAAGATGACGCTGGCCATGATGATTAATACATACAGATGAAGAAGATGAAGGAGTAATGTAATGCTCGCAATATGTACTTTGCCATTTGGATGCACAATGGCGAATCACAGCGGAGTGCCTGTAATGATCAACTTTTACAGGGCGGGTGACAGCAGTGTGCTAACGCCCTTACGCCACGAGTTTCATAGCTTTTCATAGCTAGC